>NC_135986.1:22055676-22214134 GCF_053455715.1 Rhinoraja longicauda | reverse complement strand
AACGCTCTCTGTGACTTCACGAAATGTCCAATTAATTATCCAGGCAGGGAGAATAACATGGTTATGGTCTTAGAGAGACACGTGACTGAGCACAGCACAAATCACTCGCAAATATCAGCTGCTTTATCTTTTTTAAAAATAGAATACAGTCTCTGAGCAAATGGTTACACACACACACACACGGACTTACATTTAGGAATGGATCATCTCCCCCCTCATTCACTGCCCCTCCCCTCCTCCCGCTCTCCCTTGTTTCATCTCCCTCCCTCCCCTCCCCCCCTCCCTCCCTCCCTCCTCCCTCCCTCCCCTCCCTCCCTCCCTCCCTCCCTCCCTCCCTCCCTCCCTCCCTCCCTCCCTCCCTCCCACCCTCCCTCCCTACATACGTATTTAGACGCACATATATAGAAACACACACACACACACACACACACACACTCACACACACGCACACACACACACACACACACACAATCTCACGCACGCGCACACACACTCACACACACTCACACACACACACACACGCACGCACACACACGCACACACACACACACACACACACACACACACACACACACACACACACACACACACACACACACACTCTCACATGCACACACGCGCACACACACTCACACACACACACACACACACACACACACACACACACACACACACACACACACACACACACACACACACACTCACACACACGCACGCTCACACACACACACACACACACACACACTCACACACACGCACACACACACACACACACACACACTCACACACACGCACGCACACACACACACACACACACACGCACCAGCACAGTGAAGTGAGGGAAGGAAGGTTTTACACCGAAGATAGACACAAAATGCTGGAGTAACTCAGCAGGTCGGGCAGCCTCTCTGGAGGGAAGGAATGGGTGACGTTTTCGGGGCGAGACCCTTCTTCAGACTGAGAGTCCGGGGAAAGGGGAAAACGAGAGATTATAGACGGGGGGTGCGGAGAGAGATAGAACGAATGAATGAAAGATACGCAAAAAAAAAGTAACGGCGATAAAGGAAACAGGCCATTGTTCGCTGTTTGCTGGGTGAGAACGAGAAGCTGGTGCGACTTGGGTGGGGGAGAGAGAGAGAGAGAGGGAATGCTGGGGCTATTGAAGTTGGAGGTCAATGTTTATACCGCTGGGTTGTAAGCTGCCAAGGTGCTGTACAGTTTTTGGTCTCCTAATTTGAGGAAGGACATCCTTGTAATTGAGGCAGTGCAGCGTAGGTTCACGAGATTGATCCCTGGGATGGCGGGACTGTCATACGAGGAAAGATTGAAAAGACTAGGCTTGTATTCACTGGAGTTTAAAAGGATGAGAGGGGGATCTTATAGAGACGTATAAAATTATAAAAGGACTGGACAAGCTTAGATGCAGGAAAATTGTTCCCAATGTTGGGGGAGTCCAGAACCAGGGGCCACACACACAGTCTAAGAATAAAGGGGGAGGCCATTTAAAACTGAGGTGAGAAGGAACTTTCTCATCCAGAGAGTTGTGAATTTGTGGAATTCTCTGCCACAGAGGGCAGCGGGAGGCCGAATCACTGGATGGATTTAAGAGAGAGTTAGATAGAGCTCTAGGGGCTAGTGGAATCAAGGGGATATGGGGAGAAGGCAGGCACGGGTTACTGATTGTG
Source organism: Rhinoraja longicauda (assembly GCF_053455715.1). Classification (NCBI taxonomy): domain Eukaryota; kingdom Metazoa; phylum Chordata; class Chondrichthyes; order Rajiformes; family Arhynchobatidae; genus Rhinoraja; species Rhinoraja longicauda. The sequence goes on along the minus strand of NC_135986.1, from coordinate 22,212,449 downwards.
GACGATCGGCCGCGATCACAATGAATGGCGGTGCGTACAGGCTCGACGGGCCGAATGGCCTCCTCCTGCACCTGTTTTCTATGTTTCTACGTTTCCAATTTGCGCTGGGCCTCACTCTGACAATGGAGGAGGCCCAGACAGAGAGGTGAGCGTGGGCAGACACACAAAATGCTGGAGTAACTCAGCGGGGGTCAGGCAGCATCTCCGGAGAGAAGGATCGGTTGACGTTTCGGGTCGAAGGGTACGTTGAAATCTCCTTGAGGTCAGTGCGGAATTGGGCGGGGAGATGAAGTGCTGGGGATGAGCGGGAGATCGGGTAGGCCCAGGCTCTTGGGTCACCTGTAAAGGTGTGTGTCTCTCTCTCTCTCTCTCTCTCCCTCCCTCCCTCCCTCCCTCCCCCCTCCCTCCCCTCCCTCCCTCCCTCCCCTCCCTCCCTCCCTCCCTCCCTCCCTCCCTCCCTCCCTCCTCCCTCCCTCCCTCCCTCCCCTCCCTCCCTCCCTCCCTCCCTCCCTCCCTCCCTCCCTCCCTCCCTCCCTCCCCTCCCTCCCTCCCTCCCTCCCTCCCTCCCTCCCTCCCTCCCTCCCTCCCTCCCTCCCTCCCTTCCCTCCCTCCCTCCCTCCCCTGCAGCTGACCTTCCAGCGGAAGGTGGGGGTGATGTACTGCAAGGCCGGGCAGAGCACAGAGGAGGAGATGGTACAACAACGAGGTTGCCGGGCCTGCCTTCGACGAGTTCCTCGACCTCCTTGGTCAACGCGTCAAGCTGAAGGGCTTCGAGAAGTATCGAGCGCAGCTGGACAACAAGAGTAGGTGGGGGTGGGGGTGGGGGTGGGTTTGGTGTGGGGGGTGTGTGGGTGGGGGTGGGGGGAGGTGGTGTGGGTGGGTTTGGTGTGGGGGTGGGGGAGTGGGTGGGGTTGGGGATGGGTGTGGGGGTGGGAGTAGGGGAGGGAGTGTGGGGGTGGGTTTGGTGTGGGGGGTGGGGTTTGGTGTGGGGGGTGGGGGAGGGGGTGGGGGTGGGAGGGTGGGGTTGGGAGGGCGGGGGAGGGTGGTGGGTTTGGGGGTGGGTTTGGTGTGGGGGAGGGGGTGTGGGGGTGGAGTAGAGGTGGGGGTGGGGATGTGGGGGAGGGGTGAGGGTGTGGGGTGGGGGGGAAAGACTGGAGTGACTAGGCTTGTATACACTGGAATTTAGAAGGATGAGAGGGAATCTTATCGAAACGTATAAGATTATTAAGGGGTTGGACACGTTAGAGGCAGGAAACATGTTCCCAATGTTGGGGGAGTCCAGAACAAGGGGCCACAGTTTAAGAATAAGGGGTCGGCCATTTAGAACAGGGATGAGGAAAAAACCTTTTCAGTCAGAGAGTTGTGAATCTGTGGAATTCTCTGCCTCAGAAGGCAGTGGAGGCCAATTCTCTCAATGCATTCAAGAGAGAGCTGGATAGAGCTCTTAATGATAGCGGAGTCAGGGGGTATGGGGAGAAGGCAGGAACGGGGGTACTGATTGAGAATGATCAGCCATGATCACATTGAATGGCGGTGCTGGCTCGAAGGGCCGAATGGCCTCCTCCTGCACCTATTGTCTATTGATTATGTCACAAGTGATGGGAGCAGAATTAGGCCCATCAAGTCCACTCCATAGACAATAGGTGCAGGAGGAGGCCATTCGGCCCCTTCGAGCCAGCACCGCCATTCAATGTGATCATGGCTGATCATTCCTCAATCAGTACCCCGTTCCTGCCCTCTCCCCATACCCCCTGACTCCGCTATCCTTAAGAGCTCTATCTAGCTCTCTCTTGAATGCATCCAGTGAATTGGCCTCCACATCCTACTGAGGCAGAATACTCTGCCATTCAATCATGGCTGCTCTATTTAGTTTAGTTTAGTTTAGTTTAGAGATAAAGCGCGGAAACAGGCCCTTCGGCCCACCGGGTCCGCGCCGTCCAGCGATCCCCGCACACTAACACTATCCTGCACACACTAGGGGACAATTTACAATGACACCAAGCCAATTCTACAAACCTGTACGTCTTTGGAGTGTGAGTGGAAACCGGAGCTCCCGGTGAAAACCCTCGCAGGTCACGGGGAGAACGTACAAAGTCCGTACAGACGGCGCCCGCAGTCGGGATCGATCCAGGGTCTCCGGCGCTTTGAGGCAGCAACTCTACCGCCGTGCCACCAAAGTCTTTAGTAAAGGAGGGTTAGCGAATCTGTGGGATTCATTGTCAGGGGAGGCTGGAGAGGTCGGGTCGGCGGGTGCTTTTTAAGGTGGAGTTTGATGGATTCTCGATCAGTGCGAGTGTCGGGGGTTAAGGGGAGAAGGCAGGAGAATGGGGTTGGGAGGGAGAGATTGATCAGCCGTGATTTGGCCGGAGAAAGGACCAAACTCTGGCAGGTGGGACTAGTGCAGCTGGGACACGTTGGCCGGCGTGGGCGAGTTGGGCCTGTTTCTACGCTATGTCGCTCGATGGCTCTACGGTGGAATGGCGGAGTAGACTTGATGAGTCGGACGGGTTTAATTCTGCTGCTAGATCTGATGGGGGAGGGGGGGATAGGGTGATGAAGGAAGGGCCGAATGGACTGTGTCTGAACGTTCCTTCCTTTGCAGCGGATTCCACCGGCACACACTCGCTGTACACCACGTACCAGGAATACGAGATCATGTTCCACGTGTCAACGATGCTTCCCTACACCGCCAACAACAGCCAGCAGGTGGGTCTCCCAGCCACCCTCTCGGGTCAGGCCCACCTGGGTCCTGGGTGCAGGGGTTGCCAACTTTCTCACTCCCAAATAAGGGACAAAAGGTGACGTCACCGCCCCCCCGTGCCCCGCGTGATTTCACCCAGCCAGCGGCCACGTGCTCCCCGCTCCACCGATGGCGGCCGCCCGGGCCGGGAGGCGGGTTGCTAGGCAACCTCCGTTCGGCGAACACACACTCTGCTCCGTTTCCCGAACACACTCCGTTAGCCTCCGCTGTCCGGGCTTATAGCGGCCCATGGGCCTACAGTGTCCGGGCCTACAGTGTCCGGGCCTACAGTGTCCAGGCCTACAGTGTCCGGGCCTAGAGCGTCCAGGCCTACAGCCTTCGGGCCTACAGTGTCCGGGCCTACAGCGTCCGGGCCTACAGTGTCCGGGCCTACAGTGTCCGTGCCTTCAGCGTCCGGGCCTACAGCATCCGGGCATACAGCGTCCGGGCCTACATTGTCCGGGCCTACAGCGTCCGGGCCTACAGTCCGGGCCTACAGCGTCCGGGCCTACAGCGTCCGGGCCTACAGCGCCCCCCCGGGCCTAATACATGGCAAGGGCGGTCCCGTACGGAACAAACCAATTTAGCCCAAAATACGGGATGTCCCGGCTAATAAGGGACAGTTGGCAACCGTAGTCTTGGGTGTGACAAGGGAGATCAGGGGAGAAAGCAGGAACTGAGTACCGAGTTTGGATGCAGATTTGAAATCCAGTCACACAGCGGGGAAACAGGCCCTTCGGCCCAACCTGCCCATGCCGGCCAACATCTACAGCACTGACCACCTGCGCTGGTCTCACCTGCCTGCGTTTGGCCCATAATCCCTCCAAAGACAGGCACAAAATGCTGGAGTAACTCAGTGGGTCAGGCAGCATCTCGGGAGAAAACAGAGAGGTGATGTTTCAGGATGGGATCCTTCTTCAAACTCGTAGGTGAGGTTTCGGGTCGGGACCCTTCTTCAGACTCATAGAAACATTGAAGTATAGAAAATAGGTGCAGGAGGAGGCCATTTGGCCCCTCGAGCCAGCACCGCCATTCATTGTGATCACGGCTGATCATCCACAATCAGTAACCCGTGCCTGCCTTCTCCCCATATCCCTTGATTCCACTAGCCCCTAGAGCTCTATCTAACTCTCTCTTAAATCCATCCAGTGATTCGGCCTCCACTGCCCTCTGTGGCAGAGAATTAATTCCACAAATTCACAACTCTCTGGGTGAAAAAGTCCCTTCTCACCTCAGTTTTCAATGGCCTCCCCTTTATTCTTAGACTGTGTGTGGCCCCTGGTTCTGGACTCCCCCCCAACATGGGGAACATTTTTCCTGCGTCTAGCTTGTCCAGTCCTTTTATAATTTTATACGTCTCTATAAGATCCCCCTCTCGTCCTTCTAAACTCCAGTGAATACAAGCCCAGTCTTTCCAATCGTTCCTCGTACAACAGTCCCGCCATCCCGGGGATTAACCTGGTGAACCTACGCTGCACTGCCTCAATAGCCTAAATGGCCGACCCCTTATTCTTAAACTGTGTGGCCCCTGGTTCTGGACTCCCCCAACATTGGGAACATGTTTCCTGCCTCTAACGTGTCCAACCCCTTAATAATCTTATACGTTTCGATAAGATCCCCTCTCATCCTTCTATATTCCAGCGTGTACAAGCCCAGTCGCTCCAGTCTTTCAACGTACGACAGTCCCGCCATCCCGGGGATTAACCTCCTTGCCTGTTGTCTCTCCAGCTTCTCCGTAAACGCCACATCGGCAACGATATCGTGACGATCGTCTTCCAGGAGGCCGGCGCTGGACCCTTCACGCCGAAAACCATCCGCTCGCACTTCCAGCACGTGTTCCTCGTGGTGCAGGTGCACGAGCCTTGCACCGACCAGGTGTCCTACAGGTCAGTAACGAGACCGGCGCGGCGGAGCAGCGGCAGAGCGCCAGAGACCCGGGTTCCATCCCGACCGCGGGCGCTGTCCGCACAGAGTTTGTGCACGCTCTCCCCGTGACCTGCGTGTGTTTTCCCCGGCATCTCCCATTTCATCCCACACTTCAAAGGCGTGCAGGTTTGTAGGTTAATTGGCCTCTGTAAATTGTAAAAGTTTCCTTAGCGTGTGTGTGTGTAGGATAGTGTTAGTGCGCGGGGATCGCTGGTCGGCGCGGACTCGGTGGGCCAAAGGGCTTGTTTCCGCACTGTGTCTCTAAGCTAAACTAAACTAAAAAGTACAATAGACAATAGACAATAGGTGCTGGAGGAGGCCATTCAGCCCTTCGAGCCAGCACCGCTATTCAATGCGATCATGGCTGATCACTCTCAATCAGTACCCCGTTCCTGCCTTCTCCCCATACCCCCTCACTCCGCTATCCTTAAGAGCTCTATCCAGCTCTCTCTTGAAAGCATCCAACGAACTGGCCTCCACTGCCTTCTGAGGCAGAGAATTCCACACCTTCACCACTCTCTGACTAAAAAAGTTCTTCCTCATCTCCGTTCTAAATGGCCGACCCCTTATTCTTAAACTGTGGCCCCTTGTTCTGTACTCCCCCAACATTGGGAACATGTTTCCTGCCTCTAACGTGTCCAATCCCCTAATTATCTTATACGTTTCAATAAGATCCCCCCTCATCCTTCTAAATTCCAGTGTATACAAGCCTAATTGCTCCAGCCTTTCAACATACGACAGTGAACCTACGCTGCACGCCCTCAATAGCAAGAATATCCTTCCTCAAATTTGGAGACCAAAACTGCACACAGTACTCCAGGTGCGGTCTCACTAGGGCCCGGTACAACTGCAGAAGGACCTCTTTGCTCCTATACTCAACTCCTCTTGTTATGAAGGCCAACATTCCATTGGCTTTCTTCACTGCCTGCTGTACCTGCATGCTTTCCTCTGAAGAAGGGTCTCGACCCGAAACGTCACCCATTCCTTCTCTCCCGAGATGCTGCCTGACCTGCTGAGTTACTCCAGCATTTTGTGAATAAATTGCTTCCTTTCAGTGACTGATGCACTGGGACACCCAGATCTTGTTGAACATCCCCTCCTCCTAACTTGACACCATTCAGATAATACAGTTTTGTCAGTCCAAGTTGTTGTGTTGAGGAAGGAACTTCAGATACTGGTTTACACCGAAGACAGACATGAAATGCTGGAGCCACTCAGCGGGGCAGGCAGCGTCTCTGGAGAGAAGGCTTCAGGTCCAGTCCCTTCTTCAAACTGGAAGACAAATTCGCAACCTGAAACGTCGCCCATTCCTTCTCTCCAGAGATGCTGCCTGTCCCGCTGAGTTACTCCAGCATTTTGTGTCTATCTTACTCCTCCAAACCTGTCCTATCCATGTACCTGTCCAATTGTTTCTTAAACGTAGGGATAGTCCCGGCCTCGACGACCTCCTCCGGCAGCTCGATCCATACACCCACCACCCTCTGTGTGAAAAAGTTACCCCTCAGATTCCTATTTACTCTTTTCCCCTTCACCTTAAACCCATGTCCTCTGGTCCTCGATTCCCCTACTCTGGGCAAGAGACCTTGTGCGTCTACCCGATCTATTCCTCTCATGATTTTGTACACCTCTATAAGATCGCCCCTCATCCTCCTGCGCTCCATGGAATAGAGACCCAGCCTTCTCAACCTCTCCCTGTAGCTCACGCCCTCTGGTCCTGGCGACACCTTTTGTAAATCTTCTCTGTGTTGTACTTCGTGGTCCGGTACTTGTTGTACCTTTGTTGTGACTCTGGAAGGACCACGAGTACACATGGCGGCACGGTGGCGCAGCGGTAGAGTTGCTGCTTTACAGCGAATGCAGCGCCGGAGACGCAGGTTCGATCCTGACTACGGGTGCTGCACTGTAAGGAGTTTGTACGTTCTCCCCGTGACCTGCGTTGGTTTTCTCCGAGATCTTCGGTTTCCTCCCACACTCCAAAGATGTACAGGTATGTAGGTTAATTGGCTGGGTAAATGTAAAAATTGTCCCTAGTGGGTGTAGGATAGTGTTAATGTGCAGGGATCGCTGGGCGGCACGGACTTGGAGGGCCGAAAAGGCCTGTTTCCGGCTGTATATATATGATATGATATATGATATGATATGATCATGGTGGAGCTTAACTCCAGGCTGTTTATTCCAAGGCCGCCTGGATCCAGAGTGACCGCCTAATCACACCCATCACTTATATACACAGCATACAAAGTAGTTCTTGGAAACACAAAGTAGTCCCAGCAATATCACAACATCCCCCTTGTCTTATATAAAATTGTTTTCTTTACCATTCGAGGGCTAAAATATATTTAACACACAAAACCAAAACACCATTGCTTTTTGCAAACAAAACCAATAACACAACTAAACACAATTAAACACAATTGCTTTTTTCCGCCATCATGGTGGTCACTCCTCTGCGGAATTTCACTCACTCCGTGTGGTCACTCACTCCGTGTGGTCACTCACTCCGTGTGGTCACTCACTCCGTGTGGTCACTCACTCCGTGTGGTCACTCACTCCGTGTGGTCACTCACTCCGTGTGGTCACTCACTCCGTGTGGTCACACACTCCGTGTGGTCACACACTCCGTGTGGTCACTCACTCCGTGTGGTCACTCACTCCGTGTGGTCACTCCGTGTGGTCACACACTCCGTGTGGTCACTCACTCCGTGTGGTCACTCACTCCGTGTGGTCACTCACTCCGTGTGGTCACTCCACAGATATATACATATATACAAAAACATCAAATATAATACATTAAGCTTTCATTACACAGATCACTACACAGGTCATTAAACACAAAATATTCATTTTGTTCCATATCTTCCCCTCAAGAAGACGTGCTGTGTAGATCAAACGTAGTGTAGGCTCCAGATGCTCCACCACTATGATTTGCCTGCCACTGCTGGGCTCCCACTGCTGGGCTCTCACTGCTGGGCTGGCACTGCTGGGCTGGCACTGCTGGGCTGGCACTGCTGGGCTCCCACTGCTGGGCTGGCACTGCTGGGCTCCCACTGCTGGGCTCCCACTGCTGTAATCGCGGTGCGATTGCGCCTCCGCTGCAGTGCGCGCTGGCCCCGCCCACAGGTGCTCCCCGGCCCCGCCCACAGGTGCTCCCCGGCCCCGCCCACAGGTGCTCCCGGCAGCTGCCGCGCAATTCCAACGCGCTGCCGCTGCCTCGGGCCCAGGGCCGTCCCGACTCTACGGTCAACGCGCCTGGGTGAGTATTTAGTGCCTCGGCCTTACCGGCCGCCGCACCTCCGTGGGTGGTCGGTCCCTCCGGTCGCCGACCCCCTCCGGTCGCCGCACACCTCCGTGGGTGTTGGTCTCCTCCGGGGCTTTCCCGGTCGCCGCACACCTCCGTGGGTGTCGGTCTTACCGGTCGCCGCACACCTCCGTGGGTGTCGGTCTTACCGGTCGCCGCACACCTCCGTGGGTGTCGGTCTTACCGGTCGCCGCACACCTCCGTGGGTGTCGGATCTCCCGGTCTTTCCCGGTCACCGCACACCTCCGTGGGTGTCGGGTCTCCCGGTCGCCGCCAGTCGCCGCACACCTCCGTGGGTGTCGGTCTTCCCCGGTCGCCGCACACCTCCGTGGGTGTCGGGTCTCCCGGTCGCCGCACACCTCCGTGGGTGTCGGGTCTCCCGGTCGCCGCCAGTCGCCGCACACCTCCATGGGTGTCGGGTCTCCCGGTCTTCCCCGGTCGCCGCACACCTCCGTGGGTGTCGGGTCTCCCGGTCGCCGCACACCTCCGTGGGTGTCGGCCTCCCCCGGTCGCCGCACACCTCCGTGGGTGTCGGTTCTCCCAGTCACCGCACACCTCCGTGGGTGTCGGGTCTCCCGGTCGCCGCCAGTCGCCGCACACCTCCGTGGGTGTCGGCCTCCCCCGGTCGCCGCACACCTCCGTGGGTGTCGGGTCTCCCGGTCGCCTCCGGTCTCTCCCCCGCGAAGCAGTCGCAGGCTCCCAATCTCGGGCCTGCACAGGTGCTGGGGCGCGATGTGGGCCTTCCCTTCACACACCGCCCTCAGCAGCTTGCAGCGTCACGTCGGCAGCTCGCCACTGACTACTGAGCAGGTATGTATACCTACATATATTGGCCCCATACCGAGCAGGAAACTTTTTTCGTTCTTCAGGGCTCTATCTTATCTTCCTGTTAACCTTTTTGCTGGGTTCCTTTTTGTTAACCTTCTTTTTTTTCTTCTTTCTTACGCACTTGTTAACTTTTTTTCTTGGGGTTTTTGTTGTTTTCCTTTTCTAGGCGAAACACCCAAACCGCTGCCGCCATGTTGTTCTTCGTGGTCCGGTACCTGTTGTACCTTTGTTGTGACTCTGGACGGACCACGAGTGCACATGTTTATGATGTTATCATGGTGCAGCTTGGCCTCCAGGCTGTTTATTCCAAGGCCGCCTGGATCCAGAGTGACCGCCTAATCATACCAATCACTTATATACACAGCCATACAAAGTAGTTCTTGGATACACAAAGTAGTCCCAGCAATATCACAACACTCTTTCCAGCTTGATAATGTCTTTCCTATAACGCGGTGCCCAGAACCGAACACAATATACAGTAACATGGGGAACATTTGTTCCTGCGTCTAGCCTGTCCAATCCCTTAAGAATTTTACTAAGATCCCCTCTCATCCTTCCAAATTCCAGCGGATACAATAAACAATAGATGCAGGAGGAGGCCATTCGGCCCTTCGAGCCAGCACCACCATTCAATGTGATCGTGGCTGATCATTCTCAATCAATACCCCGTTCCTGCCTTCTCTCCCTGACTCCGCTATCCTTAAGAGCTCTACCTAGGTCTCTCTTGAATGCATTCAGAGAATTGGCCTCCACTGCCTTCTGAGGCAGAGAATTCCACAGATTCACAACTCTCTGACTGAAAAAGTTTTTCCTCATCTCAGTTCAAAATGGCCGACCCCTTATTCTTAAACTGTGTGGCCCCTGTTTCTATACTCCAACAACATTGGGAACATGTTTCCTGCCTCTAACGTGTCCAACCCGATACAAGCCCAGTCGATCCATTCTTCCATCGTATGACAGTCCCGCCATCCCGGGAATTAACCTGGTGAACCTACGCTGCACTCCCTCAATAGCAAGAATGTCCTTCCTCAGAGCAAAACTGCACACAGTACTCCAGGTGCGGTCTCACCAGGGCCCTGTACAACTGCAGTAGGACCTTGGTGAGACCGCATTTACAATATTGTGTTCAGTTCTGGGCACCATGTTATCGTGGGCAACAAGATATTGTCAAGCTTGAAAGGGTTCAGGGAAGATTTACGAGGATGTTGCCAGGACTAGAGGGTGTGAGCTACAGGGAGAGGTTGAGCAGGCTGGGTCTCTATTCCATGGAGCGCAGGTGGATGAGGGGAGATCTTATAGAGGTGTACAAAATCATGAGAGGAATAGATCGGGTAGACGCACAGAGTCTTTTACCTAGAGTAGGGGAATCGAGGACCAGAGGACACAGGTTCAAGGTGAAGGGGAGAAGATTTAATGGGAATCCGAGGGGTAACTTTTTCCACACAGAGGGTGGTGGGTGTATGGAACGAGCTGCCGGAGGAGGTAGTTGAGGCTGGGACTATCCCATCGTTTAAGAAACAGTTGGACAGGTACATGGATAGGACGGGTTTGGAGGGATATGGGCCAAGCGCGGGCAGGTGGGACTAGTGTAGCTGGGACATTGTTGGCCGGTGTGGGCAAGATGGGCCGAAGGGCCTGTTTCCACGCTGTGTCACTCTATGACTCTGCATCTCCTGGCTGTCTTGAAGAGCCGAGAGAGAATACGTGACCCTTTCTTTCTTTGTGTTCCCCTCTCTCTCTCTCTCTCTCCCTCTCTCCCTCTCTCCCCTCCCAGCGTGGCTGTCACCTGCTCCAAGGACATCCCAGGCTTCGGGCCCTTCTTCCCGAAGGACGCTGCCTTCGCGGTCACGCCGACCTTCCGGGAGTTCCTGCTGGCCAAGGTGGTGAACGGGGAGAACGCGGCCGATCGCTCGGAGAAGTTCCACGCCATGGCCACGCGCACGAGGCGGGAGTACCTGCGCGAGCTGGCGGACAACCACGTCACCACCGCCACCGTGGACTCCTCCTCCTCCTCCTCCAAGCTGGCCGCCATCATCTCCCTGCCCACCAAGCGCAAGGAGCGGCCGCGGGGGGCCGGGCGTGCCCCGGAGCTGCACAGCGCCGGCGCGCTGGCCTGGGCGGTGGCCGCCGACTGGGCCGGCGGTCCCGGCGAGGCCGACTGCGTCCTGGGGGTCTCCAACGAGTTTGTGGTGGTGCTGGACCACCGGCTCCAGCGGGTGGTGCTGAACTGCTCGTGCCGCGACGTGATCGGCTGGACCCTCGGTTGCGCCCGGCGCCTGCTCATCTACTACGAGCAGGGAGAGTTCATGGACGTCAAGACCCTGGAGGGTCAACCCGACGACTTCACCGAGATTGTCCACCGGCTGGAGGTAGGTGTGGGGAGGGGAGGGAGGGGGCGCTACAAGGAATAGAGACCCCCCCCTGTCCGCGCTTGGTCAATAGAGTCACAGAGTGATACAGTGTGGAAACAGGCCCTTCGGCCCAACTCCCCCACACTGGCCAACAATGTCCCAGCTACCCTAGTCCCACCTCATAGAGTGACACAATGTGGAAACAGGCCCTTCGGCCCAACTTGCCCACACCGGCCAACATGTCCCAACTACCCTAGTCCCACCTCATAGAGTCATAGAGTGGTACAGTGTGGAAACAGGCCCTTCGGCCCAACTCGCCCACACCGGCCAACAATGTCCCAGCTACCCTAGTCCCACCTCATAGAGTGACACAGTGTGGAAACAGGCCCTTCGGCCCAACTCGCCCACACCGGCCAACAATGTCCCAGTTACACTAGTCCCACCTGCCTGCGCTTGGTCCACATCCCTTCAATGTGATCATGGCTGATCATTCTCAATCAGTACCCCGTTCCTGCCTTCTCCCCATATCCCCTGACTCCACTATCCTTAAGAGCTCTATCCAGCTCTCTCTTGAATGCATTCAGAGAATTGGCCTCCACTGCCTTCTGAGGCAGAGAATTCCACAGATTCACAACTCTCTGACTGAAAAAGTTTTTTCCTCATCTCCGTTCTAAATGGCCTACCCCTTATTCTTAAACTGTGTGTGGCCCCTGGTTCTGGACTCCCCCAACATTGGGAACATGTTTCCTGCCTCTAACGGGTCCAACCCCTTAATAATCTTATACGTTTCGATAAGATCTCCTCCCATCCTTCTAAATTCCAGTGTATACAAGCCTAGTCGCCCGTGGTCGGGATTTAAGAGAGAGTTCTAGGGGCTAGCGGAATCGAGGGGTACGGGGAGAAGGCAGGCACGGGTTACTGATTGTGGACGATCGGCCACGATCACAATGAATGGCGGTGCGTACAGGCTCGAAGGGCCGAATGGCCTCCTCCTGCACCTATTTGCTATGTTTCTATGTTACTATGTCTGGTGGACAGCAGCATTTCAGGCTGGCGGAGGCAGAGAGGTCAGGGCCAAGTGGATGATTCAGTTCAGGAAACAGGGAACCACCCGCGCTCAGTTTCCACAGCCTCGTCACGGTGTGATCGTCATCTCCCGCTGGCTTCACCCGCTAATCGTTCCCACACCTTACCCTTCCGTACATCCCTGCGTCCCACCCCCTCCCCCCCCCCCCCCACCCCCTCCCCCCCCGACTCTCAGCCCGAAGAAGGTTCTCGACCCGAAATGTCGCCCGTTCCTTCCCTCCAGAGATGCTGCCCGTCCCGCTGAGTTACTCCAGCCTGTTCTTGTGTCCATCTTTGGTATAAACCAGCACCTGCAGTTCCTTCCTGCACAATACTCGGTCACAATAGACAATAGACAATAGACAATAGGTGCAGGAGGAGGCCATTCGGCCCTTCGAGCCTGTACGCACCGCCATTCACTGTGATCATGGCTGATCATTCTCAATCAGTACCCCGTTCCTGCCTTCTCCCCATACCCACTGACTCCGCTATCCTTAAGAGCTCTATCCAGCTCTCTCTTGAATGTATTCAGAGAATTGGCCTCCACTGCCTTCTGAGGCAGAGAATTCCACAGATTCACAACTCTCTGACTGAAAAAGTTTTTCCTCGTCTCCGTTCCAAATGGCCTACCCCTTATTCTTAAACTGTGTGGCCCCTGGTTCTGGACTCCCCCAACATTGGGAACATGTTTCCTGCCTCTAACGTGTCCAACCCCTTAATAACTTTATACGTTTCGATAAGATCCCCTCTCATCCTTCTAAATTCCAGTGTATACAAGTCTAGTCGCTCCAGTCTTTCAACAAATGACAGTCCCGCCATTCCGGGAATTAACCTAGTAAACCTACGCTGCACGCCCTCAATAGCAAGAATATCCTTCCTCAAATTAGGAGACCAAAACTGCACACAGTACTCCTGGTGCGGTCTCACTAGGGCCCTGTACAACTGCAGAAGGACCTCTTTGCTCCTATACTGAACTCCTCTTGTCACAGATTTATTAGATCGACGCAGTGTGGAAACAGGCCCTTCAGCCCAACTCGCCCACACCGGCCAACAACGTCCCAGCCAAAGATACTAGAGGAGCAAGATAGACCACTCGACCCTAATGACCAAAGATACTAGAGGAGCAAGATAGACCACTCGACCCTAATGACCAAAGATACTAGAGGAGCAAGATAGACCACTCGACCCTAAACACCGTAGTACGTCACGGCGGCCATTTTAGTAGGCGGAAACTTGCAGAAACATTTAAAAAGAAAAAAAAGAAAAATCTGTGAATTGATAGATGAGATATATTCTGCATTTTAATGGTATCACCACACACACTGTTCCCCCACAACACTGATTACACTGCGAGAGGCAGAGCGAACGGTGGATTTTGCTTACTAAAATGGCTGCTTTGGGTACTGCACTTCAGTGTAGGCGATTTCAATGGAGTGGTCCATCTTGCTCCTCTAGTATCTTTGAATCCAGCTACCCTAGTCCCACTTGCCTGCATTTGGTTCTGCACAATGTCCCAGCTACCTACTAGTGTACGAGTGGTCCATCTTGTTCCTCTAGTATCTTTGGCTGGGACATTGTTGGCCGGTGTGGGCGAGTTGGGCCGAAGGGCCTGTTTCCTCACTCCAAACCCGTCCTACCCACGTGCCTGTCCAACTATTTCTTAAACGCTGGGATAGTCCCAGCCTCAACTACCTCCTCTGGCAGCTCGTTCCATACACCCACCACCCTCTGTGTGGAAAAGTTACCCCTCGGATTCCTATTAAATCTGTTCCCCTTCACCTTGAACCTATGTCCTCTGGTCCTCGATTCCCCTACTCTAGACAATAGACAATAGGTGCAGGAGTAGGCCATTCGGCCCTTCAAGCCAGCACCGCCATTCAATGTGATCATGGCTGATCATTCCCAATCTGTACCCCGTTCCTGCCTTCTCCCCATACCCCCTGACTCCGCTATCCTTAAGTGCTCTATCTAGCTCCCTCTTGAATGCATTCAGAGAATTGGCCTCCACTGCCTTCTGAGGCAGAGAATTCCCCAGATTTACAACTTTCTGACTGAAAAGGTTCTTCCTCATCTCCGTTCTAAATGGCCTACCCCTTATTCTTAAACTGTGGCCCCTTGTTCTGGACTCCCCCAACATTGGGAACATGTTTCCTGCCTCTCAATGTGTCCAACCCCTTAGTAATCGTATATGTTTCGATAAGATCCCCTCTCATCCTTCTAAATTCCAGTGTACACAAGCCTAGTCGCTCCAGTCTTTCAACATATGACAGTCCCGCCATTCCGGGAATTAACCTAGTAAACCTACGCTGCACGCCCTCAATAGCAAGAATATCCTTCCTCAAATTTGGAGACCAAAACTGCACACAGTACTCCAGGTGCGGTCTCACTAGGGCCCTGTACAACTGCACACAGTACTCCAGGTGCGGTCTCACTAGGGCCCTGTACAACTGCACACAGTACTCCAGGTGCGGTCTCACTAGGGCCCTGTACAACTGCAGAAGGACCTCTTTGCACCTATACTCAACTCCTCTTGTTATGAAGGCCAACATTCTAGGTAAAAGAGTGGGGTCAGATGACAACTGGTGTGAATGGAGGATTAATCCTAAGCTTGCAGGTGACCAGATCAAACCTCCCACTGTCTAATGTTCATCATTACCCTCACCTAGGGTTGCCAACTGTCCCGTATTAGCCGGGACATCCCGTATTTTGGGCTAACTTGGATTGCCCCGTATGGGACTGCCCTTGTCCTGTATTGGTAGGGTTGCCAACTTCCCTCACTCCAAAATAAGGGACAAAGGGTGACGTCACCTTGTCCCGCGTTTGGAGGTGAGGGAAGTTGGCAATCCGATCCTCACCCTTCAGCAGTTTTGGGCCCCGTATCTGAGGAAGGACATGCTGGCTCTGGAGTGGAGTCCGGAGGAGGTTTACGAGATGAGTGGTTTAACATACGATGACTATCTCCCTCACAACCTGGATCAGACCATTCGTGCCTTTATGTGTGGTGTAAACATAGAAACATCGAAAATAGGTGCAGGAGGAGGCCATTTGGCCCTTCGAGCCAGCACCGCCATTCATTGTGATCATGGCTGACCGTCCACAATCAGTAACCCATGCCTGCCTTCTCCCCATATCCCTCGATTCCGCTAGCCCCCTAGAGCTCTATCTAACTCCCTTTTTAATCCATCCAGTGAATCGGCCTCCACTGCCCTCTGTGGCAGAGAATTAATTCCACAAATTCACAACTCTCTGGGTGAAAAAAGGTTTCTTCTCACCTCAGTTTTAAATGGCCTCCCCCTTTATTCTAAGACCAGCATCTGCAGTTCCTTCCCACACAAGCTTGTTCCACTTGCCCACTTGTTCCACTTTGGGGCTAACGGAATCAAGGGACATGGGGGAGAAAGCAGGAACGAGGTACTGATTCTGGATGTAGACACAAAATGCTGGAGTAACTCAGCGGGTCAGGCAGCATCTCAGGAGAGAAGGAACGGGTGACGTTTCGGGTCGAGACCCTTCTTCGGTTTTTTTCCTCCTACTGATTTTAGATGATCGGCCAAGATCCTATTGAATGGCGGTGCTGGCTCGAAGGCCGAATGGCCTACTCCTGCACTTATTTACTATGTTGCTGTGTTGCTATGCTTCTACAAGCGTTTGTCGGCACTGGGCCCGTGCTCGCTGGAGTTTAGAAGGATGAGGGGGGGACCTCATTGAAACTTACCGTATACCGTGTCAATCTTCATTGTTTAGCTTGGTTTAGTTTAGAGATACAGCGTGGAAACAGGCCCTTCGGCCCACCGGGTCCGCGCCGACCAGCGATCCCCGCACACTAACACCATCCTACACACCCACTAGGGACATTTTTTTTACATTAACCAAGCCAATTAACCTACAAGCTCCAAAGACGTGCAGGTATGTAGGTTAATTGACTGGGTGTAAATGTACAAAATTGTCCCTCGTGTGTGTAGGATAGTGTTAGTGTGCGGGGATCGCTGGGCGGCGCGGACCCGGTGGGCCGAAGGGCCTGTTTCCGCGCTGTATCTCTAAATCTAAACCTAACAAAAAAAACTGCACGTCTTGGGAGTGTGGGGGGAATCCGGAGATCTCGGAGTAAACCCGTCGCAGGTCACGGGGAGAACGTACAAACTCCGTACAGACGGCGCCCGCAGTCGGGATGGAACCCGTGTCTCCGGCGCTGCATTCGCTGTAAGGCGGCAACGCTACCGCCGCGCCACCGTGACCGCCCAACTTCCACAAGATGGATGTGGAAGTATTTTGTAATCCAGTTGCCCGGATGTTAGTCATACAGTGAGGAAACAGGCCCTTCGGCCCAACTTGCTGGGTCTATCACTGATGCCAGAGTGAAATTGTAGATAGCCTAAGACATAGCTTGAGGGATGCAGATACCAGCCTTGGCGCCCTTGATAGGGGCTCGCAAAGGATTAGTCGGAAATAGACACAGAATGCTGGAGTAACTCGGAGGGCCAGGCAGCATCTCTGGAGAGAAGGAACGGGCGACGTTTCGGGTCGAGACAGTTCTGAAGATAGCGCGGCGGTAGAGTTGCCGCCTTACAGCGAATGCAGCGCCGGAGACCCAGGTTCCATCCCGACTACGGGCGCCGTCTGTACGGAGTTTGTACGTTCTCCCCCGTGACCTGCATGGGTTTTCTCCGAGATCTCCGGTTTCCTCCCGCACTCTAAAGATGCGTAGGTTAATTGGATTGGTAAATGGGAAATAAAAATTGTCCCTCGTGTGTGTAGGATAGTGTGTTAATGTGCGGGGATCGCTGGTCGGCGCGGACCCGGTGGGCTGAAAGGGCCTGTTTCCGCGCTGTATCTCTAAACTAAACTAAACTAAAGGGTCTCGACCCGAACCGTCACCCATTCCTTCTCTCCAGGGACGCTGCCTGACCCGCTGAGTTACTCCAGCTTTTTGAGTCTATCATTGGTAGCTGGCGTTTGTTCGAGCCGATGGTCAGATGTGCTGCCTTGCGCGATCTCCAGGATCATGGAGGTCATTGCGTGTCTCGTCGTAGACTTCAGTGGCACAGCGCGGAAACAGGCCCTTCGGCCCACCGAGTCCGCGCCGACCAGCGATATCCCCGAGAGGTGGCCCAGCGGTAGAGCTGTTGCCTCACGGCGCCCGAGACCCGTTTTTGTGTTCCTGCCCTACGGAGTTTGTACGTTCTCCCCGTGACCTGCGTGGGTTTTCTCCAGGTGCTCCGGTTTCCTCCCGCGCTCCAAAGACGTATAGGTTTGTAGGCTAATTGGCTTTGGTAAAACTGTCAATTGTCCCTAGTGTGTGTGTGTGGGTGTAGGATAGTGTTAGTGTGCGGGGATCGCTGGTCGGCGCGGACTCGGTGGGCCGAAGGGCCTGTTTCCACACTGTATCTCTAGACTAGACTAGGCCCCGTACACTGGCACTATCCGACTCGCCTTGATTTACTGTTGTAACTTACTGACAAGATTTGTAAATGGTTAGTGAGCTGTGGGCAAGTGTAGATTTGTCACACGTAGAACAAGTGTGGTTGGGGCCTCTGTGTGGGAAAGGAAACAGGAAGTTAGGTAACATGGGGAACAGGAAGTTTCCAAAGGAAAGAGTTGGTTATATTTTGTCAATTCTCATTCTCAAAGCGGAACCGCAATGCACAGGGCGCTTTTCCCTCAGATTCTGCAAGGTGTCTTAAAGGGACAGTGTGGTGCCTTAAAAGGGGCTGCGTACTTTAGTCAACAGTGGAGCAGAGGTACAAGGCACTTTGGCCCACAATTAGGGTTGCCAACTGTCCCGTATTAGACAGGGCATCCCGTATTTTGGGCTAAATTGTTTTGTCCCGTATGGGACCCCGCTTGTCCCAAGTCAATTTTATTTGTACAGCACATTTAAAAACAACCCACGTTGACCAAAGTGCTGTACATCAGTTCAGGTACTAAGAAACGAACATACAATGGCACACAAACATAACAGCACATACATAAACAGGTCACAGCGCCCCCTCAGAGGGCCTCAAACGCTAGGACCGAGGGGCACTGTAGGCCCGGACGCTGTAGGCCCAGACGCTGTAAGCCCGGATGCTGTAGGCCCGGACGCTGTAGGCCCGGACGCTGTAGGCCCGGACACTGTAGGCCCGGACACTGTAGGCCCGGACACTGTAGGCGCGGACAGTGTAGGCTCGGACACTGTAGGCCCGGACACTGTAGGCCCGGACACTGTAGGCGCGGACAGTGTAGGCTCGGACACTGTAGGCCCGGACACTGTAAGCCCGGACGCTGTAGGCCCAGACGCTGTAGGCCCGGACGCTGTAGGCCCGGACAGTGTAGGCTCGGACACTGTAGGCCCGGGCACTGTAGGCGCGGACAGTGTAGGCCCGTCTTTGGAGCCTTGGAGGAAACCGAAGATCTCGCAGAAAACCCACGCAGGTCACAGGGAAAACGTACAAACTACAGACAGCACCCGTAGTCGGGATGGAACCCAGATCTCTGGCGCTGTGAGGCAGCAACTCTACCGCTGCGCCACCTCGCTGCCCTTCGGCCCAACATGTCCCATCCTACACTAGTCCCACCTGCCTGCATTTGGCCCATATCCCTCTAAACCTGTCCTATCCATTTACCTGTCTAGCATTCTGTTGTGCTGCTGCAAATAAGAATGTTATTGTTCTGTCTGGGACATATGATATATAAAACACTCTTGATTGTGTTGGAAGGAACTGCAGATGCTAGTTTACACTAAAGATAGACACAAAGTGCTGGAGTAACTCAGCGGGACGGGCGGCATCTCTGGTAGGGTTGCCAACTTCCTCACTCCCAAATAAGGGACAAAGGGTGACGTCACCACCCCCACGGGTGACGTTTCGGGTCGAGACCCTTTTGACTCTTGACTTGAAGGCAGGTCTGACATCATCACCAAGAGATTTGTTTTAGCAAACTCCCGTCCAACCACGGAGATTTAATGTGGTCAACGCAAGTTGAGGGGAGGGAGATTGGTTTGAAACATTTTGCTAAGCCACCAGTCCTGAATTCAGGTTATTTAGTTTAGACAGGTCCTTCGGCCCACCGGGTCCGCGCCGACCAGCGATCCCCGCACACTAACACCATCCAATTTTTACATTTACCAAGCCAATTAGCTGACATGCATGTACGTTTTCTCCGAGATCTTCAGTTTCCTTCTTTGGAGTGTGGAACTGAGATGAGGAAAAACTTTTTCAGTCAGAGAGTTGTGAAGCTGTGGAATTCTCTGCCTCAGAAGGCAGTGGAGGCCAATTCTCTGAATGCATTCAAGAGAGAGCTAGATAGAGCTCTTAAGGATAGCGGTGTCAGGGGGTATGGGGAGAAGGCAGGAACGGGGTACTGATTGAGAATGATCAGCCATGATCACATTGAATGGCGGTGCTGGCTCGAAGGGCCGAATGGCCTCCTCCTGCACCTATTGTCTATTGTCCCTCCTAACCCCATTCTCCTGCCTTCTCCCCATAACCCCTGACATTGGTACTAATCAAGAATCGTATCTACCTGCGCATTGGAAATATCCACTGACTTGGCCTCCACGGCCTTCTGTGGCAACGAGTTCCACAGATTCTCCACCCTCTGACTGAAGAAATTCCTCCTCATCTCCCTCCTGAAGGGACGCCCTTTAATTCTGAGGCTATGCCCTCTGGTCCTAGACTCTCCCACTAGTGGAAAGAAAAGTGAAGAGGGGTTTTAGAAACTTGACTCGACGGCGCTCCCTTCTGGTCAGCTCCTGCAACACTCTCGCCTGGAATTGACAATTGACGCATTGGAAAAGGCTCGCTCGCTCTCCCCGACGGATCGTTTCGCGAGCAAGCTAAGGAACGGCCGATGCATTTGTGCCAAGGCCTGGAGTTGTGAGTTGCCGCCGAAATAGTTCATGTGATAGGAGCAGAATTAGGCCATTCGGCCCTTCGAGCCTGCACCGCCATTCAATATGATCATGGCTGATCATCCAACTCAGTATCCTGTACCTGCCTTCTCTCCATACCCCCTGATCCCTTTAGCCACAAGGGCCACATCTAACTCCCTCTTAAATATAGCCAATGAACTGGCCTCAACTACCTTCTGTGGCAGAGAATTCCACAGACTCACCACTCTCTGTGTGAAGAAATGTTTTCTCATCTCGGTCCTAAAAGACTTCCCCCTTATCCTTAAGCTGTGACCCCTGGTTCTGGACTTCCCCAACATCGGGAACAATCTTCCCGCAGCTAGCCTCTCCAACCCCTTAAGAATTTTATATGTTTCAATAAGATCCCCCCTCAGTCTTCTAAATTCCAGCGAGTACAAGCCTAGTCTCTCCAGTCTTTCTCCATATGAAAGTCCTGCCATCCCAGGGATCAATCTGGTGAACCTTCTCTGTACTCCCTCTAAGGCTAGAATGTCTTTCCTCAGATTAGGAGACCAAAACTGTACACAATACTCCAGGTATTCAATCAAGGCTGATCCGTCTCTCCCACCTCTCAACCCCATTCTCCTGCCTTCTCCCCATAACCCCTGGCACCCGCACTGATCAAGGATCTAGCTATCTCTGACGTAAACAAATACCCACTGACTTGAGCGCAGGAGGATGAGAGGCGATCTTATAGAGGTGTACAAAATCATGAGAGGAATAGATCGGGTAGACGCACAGAGTCTCTTGCCCAGAGTAGGGGAATCGAGGACCAGAGGACACGGGTTCAAGGTGAAGGGGGAAAAGATTTAAGAGGAATCCGAGGGGTAACTTTTCCACACAGAGGGTGGTGGGTGTATGGAACGAGCTGCCGGAGGAGGTAGTTGAGGCTGGGACTATCCCATCATTTAATAAACAATTGGACAGGTACATGGATAGGACGGGTTTGTAGGGATATGGACCAAGCGCGGGCAGGTGGGACTAGTGTAGCTGGAACAATGTTGGCCGGTGTGGGCAAGTTGGGCCGATGGGCCTGTTTCCACACTGTATCACTCTGTGACTCTATGACCTTCACAGATTCACCACCCTCCGACTAAAGAAATTCCTCTTCATCTCCTTCCTAAAGGAACGACCTTTAATTCTGAGGCTGTGCCCTCTGGTCCTAGACTCTCCCACTAGTGGAAACATCCTCTCCACATCCACTCTATCCAGGCCGCTCACTGTTCTGTACGTTTTAATGAGGTCCCCCCCCCTCGTCCTCCTAAACTCCAGCGAGTACAGGCCCAGTGTCCAGGTCAACTGATCATTCTGAGCCTGTAATCAGTAGATTGTTCCCTGCCGTGAGCATTAAGCTTTGAGCAGCGGAAACAGTGATTATTAATTCAGTATGATCTCATCGAGTGGATGAATTAGCGTTTCTGAATTGTGTGCGTTTCTGAATTACGGTCATGAGGGATAGTAGAATTAGGCCATTCGGCCCATCGGGTCTACGCCGCCATTCAATCGTGGCTGAACTATCTCTCCTTCCGAACCCCATTCTCCTGCCTTCTCCCCATAACCCGACACCCGTACTGATCAAGAATCTGTCTATCTCTGCCTTATTGTGTGTGTCTGTACCGTGTGTGTGTGTGTCTGTAGCGTGTGTGTGTCTGTACCGTGTGTGTGTCTGTACCGCGTGTGTCTGTACCGTGTGTGTGTCTGTACCGTGTGTGTGTGTGTCTGTAGCATGTGTGTGTCTGTACCGTGTGTGTGTCTGTACCGTGTGTGTCTGTACCGTGTGTGTGTCTGTACCGTGTGTGTGTCTGTACCGTGTGTGTCTGTACCGTGTGTGTGTCTGTACCGTGTGTGTGTGTGTCTGTAGCGTGTGTGTGTCTGTACTGTGTGTGTGTCTGTACTGTGTGTGTGTCTGTACTGTGTGTGTCTCTGTACCACGTGTGTCTCTGTACCACGTGTGTGTGTCTGTACTGTGTGTGTCTCTGTACCACGTGTGTGTCTGTACTGTGTGTGTCTGTGTACCGCGTGTCTCTGTACCGCGTGTCTGTGTACCGCGTGCCTCTAACCCGTGCCCGTCTGTGTACCGTGTGTCTGTGTACCGCGTGTCTCTGTACCGCATGTCTGTGTACCGCGCGTCTCTAACCCGTGCCCGTCTGTGTACCGCGTGTCTCTAACCCGTGCCCGTCTGTGTACCGTGTGTCTCTGTACCGCGTGTCTCTAACCCGTGCCCGTCTGTGTACCGCGTGTCTCTAACCCGTGCCCGTCTCCGCCCACAGCTGGTGACGACGGGCTGCGTGACTGAGGACCTGGTCCTGCGCAGGAACAGCGTGCACCACCTGGGCTTCCAGGTCAACAGCGATGGCATCGTCACCCAGGTGGAGGACAACGGCTACGCTCAGATGACCGGCCTGAAGCTGTTCAGCCGGCTGGTGCGCATCTGTGACATCCCCATGGTGGCCATGTCCTACGCCAAGAGGACCGAGATCCTGAGGAAGGCCGACCATGTCCGTATCACCATCATCCCACCCGACAGCAAGGGCAAGCCCAGAATGTAGGTGTCTATAGTGCCTGATAGAAGGTCCCTGGACCATGCGTTGGGACCAAACCTCTCCTGCATTGGTGCAGCCCTCCCTCCCTCCCTCCCTCCCTCCCTCCCTCCCTCCCTCCCTCCCTCCCTCCCTCCCTCCCTCCCTCCCTCCCTCCCTCCCTCCTCCTCTCTCCCTCCCCCCCTCCTTTCCTACCCCCTCCCTTCCTGCCTCTAGCGTGTCCAATCCCTTAATAATCTTATATGTTTCAATAAGATCCCCTCTCATCCTTCTAAATTCCAGTGTAAAATACCCCACAAAATGCTGGAGTATTTGATTAAATTGTGGAAGATTAGGTAGACTATCAGGGAGTCAGCTGACCAGTTTACATTGACACGACAACCTTTCCTTAACTGTATTGATGCTTCAGGGTCTGATAATGTTATGGTTGAGTGGAGTCTTTGATATGGGTGTACGTAGAAACATAGAAAATAGGTGCAGGAGGAGGCCATTTGGCCCTTCGAGCCAGCACCGCCATTCATTGTGATCATGGCTGATCATCCACAATCAGTAACCCGTGCCTGCCTTCTCCCCATATCCCTTGATTCCACTAGCCCCTAGAGCTCTATCTAACTCTCTCTTAAATTCAACCAGTGAATTGGCCTCCACTGCCCTCTGTGGCAGAGAATTCCACAAATTCACAACTCTCCGAGTGAAAACGTTCCTTCTCACCTCAGTTTTAAATGGCCTCCCCTTTATTCTAAGACTGTGTGTGTGGCTCCTGGTTCTGGACTTCCCCCCAACATTGGGAACATTTTTCCTGCATCTAGCTTGTCCAGTCCTTTTATGATTTTACACGTCTCTATAAGATCCCCTCTCATCCTTCTAAACCCCAGCGAATACAAGCCCAGCCTTTCCAATCTTTCCTCATATGACAGTCCCTCATGTAATTAAGAGTGGAATTCAAGAATGGTCCCTGATATGTCTTAACATCCCCATTTTTCTGCTTCACTGTTGTCAGTTTTTATGCATGATAGTGCCCCAGATAACATGGTGTGCCACTTTAAACCTCTAACAATGTATATATTTTTTGTATTTATTTATTGATTTCTATCTTTAACTGTGATTATTTGTATGTTTATGTTTATTTACTTAAGTTGTATATCCTCCTAATGGTATTCTGGGTGGGTGGGGGGGAATATCAATCAGTTCATTTGTGTTCATGCATTGAATTGTCAAAGTTGTATTAACAAAAATTCAGAAATAAACTTTGTTCAAAAATGTTGGAGTAACTCAGCGGGACAGGCAGCATCTCTGGAGAGAAGGAATAGACAATAGACAACAGGTGCAGGAGGAGGCCATTCGGCCCTTCGAGCCAGCACCGCCATTCAACGTGATCGTGGCTGATCATTCTCAATCAGTACCCCGTTCCTGCCTTCTCCCCATACCCCCTGACTCCGCTATCCTTAAGAGCTCTATCCAGCTCTCTCTTGAATGCACTCAGAGAATTGGCCTCCACTGCCTTCTGAGGCAGAGAATTCCACAGATTCACAACTCTCTGACTGAAAAAGTTTTTCCTCATCTCCGTTCTAAATGGCCTACCCCTTATTCTTAAACTGTGGCCCCTGGTTCTGGACTCCCCCAACATTGGGAACATGTTTCCTGCCTCTAACGTGTCCAACCCCTTAATAATCTTATACGTTTCGATAAGATCTTCTCTCAACCTTCTAAATTCCAGTGTATACAAGCCTAGTCGCTCCAGTCTTTCAACATATGATAGTCCCGCCATTCCGGGAATTAACCTAGTAAACCTACGCTGCACGCCCTCAATAGGAATGGGCGGCGTTTCGGGTCGAGACCCTTCTTCAGACTCAAGTCCTGCTGAGTTACTCCAGCATTTTGTGTCCATCTAACCGTGAACTACTATCTACCTCATTGGTGACCCTCGGACTATCCTTGATCGGACTTCACCTAGTAGTAAACGTCATTCCCTTATTATGTGTCTGTACACTATAAATGGCTCGACTGTAATCCTTCCTTGAGTGTAGGAGCAAAGAGGTCCTTCTGCAGTTGTACAGGGCCCTAGTGAGACCGCACCTGGAGTACTGTGTGCAGTTTTGGTCTCCAAATTTGAGGAAGGATATTCTTGCTATTGAGGGCGTGCAGCGTAGGTTCACCAGGTTGATTCCCAGAATGGCGGAACTGTCGTACGTTGAAAGACTGGAGCGACTAGGCTTGTATACACTGGAATTTCGAAGGATGAGAGGGGATCTTATTGAAACATATAAGATTATTAAGGGGTTGGACACGTTAGAGGCAGGAAACATGTTCCCAATGTTGGGGGAGTCCAGAACCAGGGGCCACACAGTCTAAGAATAAAGAGGAGGCCATTTAGAACGGAGATGAAGAAAAACTTTTTCAGTCAGAGAGTTGTGAATCTGTGGAATTCTCTACCTCAGAAGGCGGTGGAGGCCAATTCTCTGAATGCTTTCAAGAGAGAGCTAGATAGAGCTCTGAAGGATAGCGGAATCAGGGGGTATGGGGAGAAGGCAGGAACGGGGTACTGATTGTGTGGGGAGAGGGCAGGAACGGGGTACTGATTGTGGATGATCAGCCATGATCACATTGAATGGCGGTGCTGGCTCGAAGGGCCGAATGTTCCTACTCCTGCACCTATTGTCTATTGTCCATCACCAATTCAACCATTTGGCTCGAAGGGCCGAATGGCCTACTCCTGCACCTATTTTCTATGTTTCTAACTCATGCCTTACAGACGGCGCTGTGGCAGAACTACCTGTGATTTTTTGTTGTTGTGAAGTGCGTCGGTGTGATCCAAGATGGCGGCCGGGCACGATGTCAACGCGGATTCTTTCTCCCTTCCCCGCAGGAGTTTCTCCGAGCTCTACAGGAAGTCAATCGAGGAGACGGAGCGGAAGTGCGAGCGGGTGGCGGACATGGGCCTGGCGGCGCCCTGCCTGCCCCTGTCGAGGATGTCCTCGCTCCAGGAGACCAGGAGCGCCGGGCCGCTAGGGCAGCCGAGCCCCACCGTGCGCAGCTGCTCCCTGGAAATGCGAGCGGCCCCGGGCCAAAGGTAACGCCGAGCCGAGCCGAGCCGAGCCGTAGGGGGGTTGCCACAACTTCCTCACCCCTCCAAATACGGGACAAAGGGTGACATCATTGCCCCCTCCCCCCCCACGTGACCTCACCCAGCCAGCGGCCAACGCGCTCCTGCTCCACCAATGGCGGCCGCCATTGGTGGAGCGGGAGCGCGTGGCCGCTGGCTGGGTGAGGTCACGTGGGGGGGGCGGTGACAGCACCCTTTGTCCCTTATTTGGGAGCGAGGAAGTTGGCAACCCTACTAATACGTGAACAGGGATGGTCCCCTAGGGGGGGCAAACTAATTTCAGCCCCAAAATACGGGACTAAATTGGGAACCCTATGCCAAGTGCCCGAACGTGCTAGACTTTCTCATCCACTCCCTCCCTCCCCACAGCAACTTACAGAGGGCCAATTAACCCACAAATCACGGCGGTCACGGTTGCCGCCTTACAGCGAACGCAGCGCCGGGTTCCATCCCGACTACGGGCGCTGTCCGTACGGAGTTTGTACGTTCTCCCCCGTGACCCGCGTGGGTTTTCTCCGAGATCTTCGGTTTCCTCCCGCGCTCCAAAGCCGTGCGGGTTTGTAGGTTAATTGGCTCGGGGTGTGTGTGTGTAAATTGTCCCCAGTGGATGCGGGATAGTGTTAATGTGGTCGGCGCGGACCCGGTGGGCCGAAGGGCCTGTTTCCGCGCTGCATCTCTAAAACTAAAAAGCGGAAAACTATGAAACTAAATCCGCACCTCTTTGCGATTTAGTTTAGTTTAGTTTTCAGGGATACAGAATACAATGCCGACACAGGCGCCTCGGCCCAGCGAGTCCGTACCGACCAGCGATCCCTGCACGCTAACGCTATCACACACACACACACACTAGGGACAATTTGTACATTTACCAAGCCAATTGGTTAATGTGCGCGGACCGCTGGTCGGTGCGGATTCGATGGGCCAAAGGGCCTGTTTCCGCGCCATATCTCAAAACTAAACTAAAGTTAAAATAAGAAAGGGATTTGGAAACCAGGCTTCTTCTTTTGTGTCCATCATCTATAGAAACGTAGATAAATAGGTGCAGGAGGAGGTCATTTGGCCCTTCGATTCAGCTCGGCTGATCCCTTAATAATCTTATATGTATCAATAAGATCCCCTCTCATCCTTCTAAATTCCAGTGTATACAAGCCCAGTCACTCCAGTTTTTCAACATGTAAGACAGTCCCGCCATTCCGGGAATTAACCTGGCGAACCTACGCTGCACGCCCTCAATAGCAAGAACAAGGGGCCACAGTTTAAGAATAAGGGGTAGGCCATTTAGAACTGAAATGAGGAAAAACTTTTTCAGTCAGAGTGTTGTGAATCTGTGGAATTCTCTGCCTCAGAAGGCAGTGGAGGCCAATTCTCTGAATGCATTCAAGAGAGAGCTAGATAGAGCTCTTAAGGATAGCGGAGTCAGGGGGTATGGGGAGAAGGCAGGAACGGGGTACTGATTGAGAATGATCAGCCATGATCACATGGAATGGCGGTGCTGGCTCGAAGGGCCGGATGGCCTCCTCCTGCACCTATTGTCTATTGTCTATTGTCTATTAATCTTATTCACAAAATACTGGAGTAACTCAGCAGGTCAGGCAGCATCTCGGGAGAGAAGGAATGGGTGACATTTCGGTGTCGAGACCCTTAATCTTAAATGTTTCAATAAGATCCCCTCTCATCCTTCTAAATTCCAGCGTATACAAGCCCAGTCGCTCCAGTCTTTCAACATGTAAGACAGTCCCGCCATTCCGGGAATTAACCTACGCTGCACGCCCTCAATAGCAAGAATGTCCTTCCTCAAATTTGGAGACCAAAACTGCGCACACAGTACTCCAGGTGCGGTCTGACTAGGGCCCTGTCCCCACGAGGCTCATCTGGTTGACTAGTGGTCACCGTGTGAAGGAAGCTCTTCCTCGCGGCCTGGGAATTTATAAACTGGGGGACTGATGAACTCTGAGCCGATCACTAAACCCCTGATTAACCTTCCTGTCTGTTCAGGAGCAAGAGGGACCCCTGCCCCAGAGCCCTGAAGACTTCGACGCCTGATCTGATTTTGGCGGTGAACTCACAGTGCCCCACGTCGCCCGCAAGGCTGGATTTCGATTCTAGTGACGGCCAGGTCAGTACCTCACCTAAGCTGAGGGCGGAATTCTTGCCCTGCGACCTTCAGGGCGATTTTCTGCCGTTGATCTAGGACAGAGTTTTCGAAGTGGCTCGAGGTTAAAATTGGAAATGGGTGTGTTCGATTTTTTTTAACCCCCCTTTCCCTCCCCTCCACTCCCTTCCCCAACCTCCCCCTGTTTCAAGGACCACTACTAACCATTTGAAGGGCAATAGATCGTTTTACGTTGCAATTGCAACTCCTTTTGCCAAATGAAAGCAAAAAAAAAACACCCACAGACAAATATAATATATCCTGAGAAGACTGGGAGATTTTACCTCTGTGGAATAATCGTGTATCATTTCTCTTGACTGCTCGGGGGTGAATTTCTGAAGAAGACCCCGGTTTGGTGTAGGACTTAGACATTAATACCAAGCCTGGCAACCGGGTGTGGACTCCCACCAGCCAATGCGCTGAGATCGCTGTGAAAAAATTACCAATGGTACAAAAACCTGGTGCTACTTTGCTCTATCCTCCTGCCCTGGGGGATTTGAACTGGGTGGATGCACTGAAACGTTACTACTATCTGCACCACGAGAGCCGACTAAATAAGACTGCTTCCTTCAAAACAGAAAGTCCCGTCGTTTTTAAGCTGTGTGATGACGGATTTATTCCAACGAGGGTATTTTTGTGAACTGATTTGTGATTTTTATTTTTAATTTTTCTGTTTGGTTCGACGTATTGTGTGCCCTGAGATTTGCTGTGTTCCACTACTTCTGTATAAAACTCAGATTGTAAATAAATCTGATGATTAGTTTTAGCTCGGAGCCCTTGATTTGGCAGTGTGCTGTTTTTTTTAACGAGTCTAAAGCAAGGTGCACATTGAGTTAAGGGCCTGTCCCAGTTACGCGATCTTTAAGGCGACTGCCGGCGACTGTCAAAGTCGTGGCGGATCGCCGAGGTTTTCTTTCCCCCTACGACAATGACCACGACGACGACCACGACGATGACCACGACAATGACCACGACAACGACAATGACCACGACAATGACCGCGACAATGACCACGACAATGACCACGACAATGACCACGACAATGACCATGACAATGACCACGACAATGACCACGACAATGACCACGACAATGACCACGACAATGACCATGACAATGACCATGACAATGACCACCACAATGACCACGACAACGACCACGACAATGACCATAACAATGACCACGACAATGACCATGACAATGACCACGACAATGACCACGACAACGACCACGACAATGACCACGACAATGACCACGACAATGACCACGGCAATGACCACGACAACGACCACGACAATGACCACGACAATGACCACGACAATGACCACGACAACGACCACGACAATGACCACGACAACGACCACGACAATGACCACCACAATGACCACGACAATGACCACCACAACGACAACGACAATGACCACGACAATGACCACGACAATGACCACGACAATGACCACGACAATGACCACGACAATGGCCACGACAATGACCACGACAATGACCACGACAATGACCACGACAATGACCACGGCAATGACCACGACAATGACCACCACAATGACCACGACAACGACCACCACAATGACCACGACAACGCCGAGTCAGGTCGATACAAGTCACTTCTTTTGTGAAACTAGCCCCTGGCTAAGAGATTACACCGTCTTCGGAAACGTCGTGAAACTCCCACGCTTACCCGACCGTCAAACAGTCGCCTCCAATCTACCCGTCAAATGTCCAGACCGGTAAATAAATTGGTTGAACAAAACTATCTTCTGGTACCTTCAAACGCCTTTTCTTAATTCAATATTACGTGCTTCTAAACGCATCTGCGACAACCTAGCAAACCTGGGGACAGCGCGCGATAGACAGCGCCCGCAATAAGCTGCGATCCCTGGCGACAAGCCAGCTGTCTCCGAGAAATTTCTATCTGGAATATTTTTCCGAGATCCGCTACGATTCATTGAAGACTCCTCGCGATCGTGCCCGCGAATGTTCGGCGACAGCCTAGTCGCCGGCAGTCGCCTTAAAATCGCCTAAGTGGGACAAGGCCTTTAGACACAAAAATGCTGGAGTAACTCAGCGGGTCGGGCAGCATCTCTGGGGAGAAGGAACGGGTGACGTTTCGGGTCGAGACCCTTCGTCGATTTTAACCAGCATCTGCAGTTCTTTCCTACACATGCTGGGCGTGGTGTTATTTGGAAGGGGACATATCTTAAACCTATCCCGGATTATTAAGGGGTTGGACACGTTAGAGGCAGGAAACATGTTCCCGATGTTGGGGGAGTCCAGAACCAGGTGCCACACAGTTTAAGAATAAGGGGTAGGCCATTTAGAACGGAGATGAGGAAAAACTTTTTCAGTCAGAGAGTTGTGAATCTGTGGAATTCTCTGCCTCAAAAGGCAGTGGAGGCCAATTCTCTGAATGCATTCAAGAGAGAGCTGGATAGAGCTCTTAAGGATAGCGGAGTCAGGGGGTATGGGGAGAAGGCAGGAACGGGGTACTGATTGTGAATGATCAGCCATGATCACATTGAATGGCGGTGCGTACAGGCTCGAAGGGCCGAATGGCCTCCTCCTGCACCTATTGTCTATTGTCTATTATCACAAACGGTAGACATTGCTTTTTTCAGTGAGAGGGCAAAATCATTGTTTTTAACACTCCCCCTTAACTGTGTGGAGTTTAGTTGAGGAAGGAACTGCAGATGCTGGTTTACACCGAAGATAGACACAAAGTGCTGGAGTAACTCAGCGGGTCAGGCAGCATCTCTGGAGAGAAGGAATGGGTGACGTTTCGGGTCGAGACCCTTCTTCAGACTAAAATGGCTGACATTTTACAATTTCGTTGTACATGGCTCATGTTACAATGACAATAAAGGAACTATTCTATTCTAGTTTAGTTTAGTGTCGAGATACAGAGCGGAAACGGGCCCTTCGGCCGACCGAGCCCACGCCGACCAGCGATCCCCGCACACTAATACTATCCTACACGCACTGGAGACAGTTTACAATTTTTATTGAAGCCAATTAACCTGCACACCTGCACGTCTTTGGAGTGTGGGAGGAAACCGGAGCACCCGGAGAAAACCCACGTGGTCATGGGGAGAACGTACAAACTCTGTACAGGCAGCGCCCGTAGTCAGGATCGATCCCAGGTCTCCGGCGCTGTGAGGCAGCAGCTCTACCCGCTGCGCCACAGTTGCCTGTGGTCCATTTCAACCAAAGATACTAGAGGAGCAAGATAGACCACTCGACCCCAAGTCAGGGGGTATGGGGAGAAGGCAGGAACAGGGTACTGATTGAGAATGATCAGCCAAGATCACATTGAATGGAGGTGCTGGCTCGAAGGGCCGAATGGCCTCCTCCTGCACCTATTGTCTATTGTAAAGTGTGAAAATGGGGCAAAGGGGTTGGAGATCAATGACAGTGTAGAACAGATCGTTGTTAGCTCGGAGAAGGTAACAACAAAGGAAACAGTGATAAACTGTATAGGGATAAAAAAACTGCAGATGCTGGTTGAAATGGAAGGTAGACGCAAAATGCTGGAGTAACTCAGCGGGTCAGGCAGCATCTCGGGAGAGAAGGAATGGGTGACGTTTCGGGTCGAGACCCTTCTTCAGACTGTCTGATTCCTAACTTATTCTTAATTGTTAACCGTATGTCTGTGTTGTCATTTGTGAGCGGAGCACCAAGGCACCTCAAAAACATCGCCCGTCTCCGCCCATCCCTCTCCTCCACAGCTGCAGAAACCCTCATCCACGCCTTCATCACCTCCCGTCTGGACTACTGCAACAGCCTCCTCTATGGCGCACCCTCAAAAATCATCAGTAAACTTCAATACATTCAGAACTCCGCTGCCCGTCTACTCACCCACTCCCCGATCCGTGACCATATCACCCCCGTCCTTTACAAACTCCACTGGCTCCCCATCCCCCAGAGAATCCAGTACAAAATCCTCCTCATAACCTACAAAGCCCACCATAACCTGGCCCCATCCTACCTGACCGACCTCCTCCACAGGCACACTCCCACCTGCACCCTCCGCTCTGCTGCTGCCAATCTCCTATCCCCCCACATCCGGACCAAACTCAGATCCTGGGGGGACAGGGCTTTCTCCATCGCTGCTCCCACCCTATGGAACTCACTACCTCAAACCATCAGAGACTCCTCCTCACTCACCACATTCAAAACATCACTGAAGTCTCACCTGTTCAGTACTGCCTTCAACCACTGAAGGTCACCTCACCTTCTGTCTCCTTTCTCTGTTCGTTTACTTATTTACTTATTTATCTATTTATTCATTTCCCTATGTTCTCTAAATCCCTGTAAAGCGTCTTTGAGTATATGAAAAGCGCTATATAAATGTAATGCATTATTATTATTATTATTATTATTATTATATGCACATACTTGGCCAATAAACATATTCATTCATTCATTCCTTCTCTCCCGAGATGCTGCCTGACCCGCTGAGTTACTCCGGCATTTTGTGTCTAGCAGAGATAAGACGTAGTCGGAGACGGG
Organism: Rhinoraja longicauda; assembly: GCF_053455715.1. Lineage (NCBI taxonomy): Eukaryota > Metazoa > Chordata > Chondrichthyes > Rajiformes > Arhynchobatidae > Rhinoraja > Rhinoraja longicauda. The sequence continues at coordinate 22,180,036 of NC_135986.1, read as the reverse complement.
AAGACCGGTCGGAGAACTGGGAAGTGGGGGGGGGGGGGGGGGGGGGGTGGGGGGTGGGGGGGGGAGGGGATGGAGAGAGAGGGAAAGCATTGGTGACTTGAAGTGAGAGAAGTCGATGTTCATACTACTGGGGTGTAAGCTGTCCAAGCGGAAATATGAGCGGAATCGTTAAAACCACCTTCCCCTAACTGAGTTGTTTGATCACCTGACCCGATGTCTCCTCGTCTGTCGGAGTTTGTTAGGGTGATGCTCGGGGGAAAAGCACTCGGGGATGTTTTGTGCGGTTAAGGGCGCGCTGTAAAAAAACCGTTGTGCTCTGCCTCAAGAACGTCGTGACAGGGTCGATGAACAAGGTGGTCTCTCGTGACGGTCAAAGTTTAAAACGGTCTCAGGTTTTAAGAATCCCATCAAAGATACTAGAGGAGCAAGATAGACCACTCGACCCTAGAAAACCGTAGTACGTCACGGCGGCCATTTTAGAAACTCGCAGAAACATTTTAAAAGAAAAAGAACAAAAATCTGTGAATTGATAGATGAGATATATTCTGCATTTTAATGGCATGATATTCTGCATAATATTCTGCATTTTAATGGTTTAGAAGGATGAGAGGGGATCTTATCGAAACGTATAAGATTATTAAGGGGTTGGACACGTTAGAGGCAGGAAACATGTTCCCAATGTTGGGGGAGACCAGAACAAGGGGCCACAGTTTAAGAATAAGGGGTAGGCCATTTAGAACTGAGATGAGGGGTACTGATTGTGGATGATCAGCCATGATCACATTGAATGGTGGTGCTGGCTCGAAGGGCCGAATGGCCTCCTCCTGCACCTATTGTCTGTTGGCATCATCACACACACTGTTCCCCCAAAACACTGATTACACTACGAGAGGCAGAGAGAACGGCGGGGTTTTGCCTACTAAAATGGCTCCTTTGCGTGCTACACTTCAGTGCGGGCGATTTCAACGGAGTGGTCCATCTTGTTCCTCTAGTGTCTTTGATCCCCATTTTGGAACATGTGAGCGGGCCCAGGAAGGAAGGCCTTCGCAAGCAGATGCAGTCAAGGCCAATTCAATGGATGTTTTCTAGAGAGTGTTAGATAGAGCTCTACGGGCTAACGGAATCGAGGGATTATGGGGAGAAAGCAGGAACTGATTCTGGATGATCATCCATGATCATATTGAATGGCGGTGGCGGCTCGAAGGGCCGAATGGGCACCTGTTTTCTATGTTTCTATGAATGTCTCTGGGCTGAATAACTTGATTCTGTGCTGTAATCTCTGTTTTCTCTCTCTCTCTTTCTCTACACACAGGTGTAACGTTCTACATCTTCTTGAAAGTCGTACTCCTGTCTCTCTGTCTGTACCTTGCACGCGGAGTTTAATGGTTCCAAAGTGCCGACGTGTTGCTCTGAGTCCTACAGTATTGGGATGTTTTCTGTGTACAGGCAAAGGGGCCATTTTAGTAGGCAAATCCCGCTGTTCGCTTGCTTGATTTACACGTTTTGTGGACTAACGCACTTGTTCAATACCTACGTTTAATTGAGGCGCTCCTATTTTCAAAATACCACGCCCCAATGTATGCTTGGCACCGTATATTCAGCAGTAACGTGGCATGTGTTTGATCAGTGTAGGATGGAACCGCAGATGCTGGCGTACACCAAAGATGGACACAAAATGCTGGAGTAACTCGGCGGGTCAGGCGGCATTTCTGGAGAGAAGGAACGGGTGACGTTTCGGGTCGAGACCCTTCGTCACCCATTCCTTCCCTCCAGAGAATGTTGCCTGTCCCCTCTGAGTGAACTCCAGCATTTTGGGTCTATCTTATGGGCGGCACGGTGGCGCAGCGGTAGAGTTGCTGCTTTACAGCGAATGCAGCGCCGGAGACTCAGGTTCGATCCTGACTACGGGTGCTGCACTGTAAGGAGTTTGTACGTTCTCCCCGTGACCTGCGTGGGTTTTCTCCGAGATCTTCGGTTTCCTCCCACACTCCAAAGACGTACAGGTATGTAGGTTAATTGGCTGGGTAAATGTAAAAATTGTCCCTAGTGGGTGTAGCATAGTGTTAATGTGCGGGGATCGCTGGGCGGCACGGACTTGGTGGGCAGAAAAGGCCTGTTTCCGGCTGTATATATATGATATGATATGATATGATCTTCGGTTTAAACCAGCAGTCTGAAGAAAGGTCTCGACCTGTGCCTTCTCTCCAGAGATGCTGCCTGCCCCCCGCCGAGTTACTCCAGCGTTTTGTGTCTACCTTCGTGTAAACCAGCACCTGCAGTTCCTTCCTACACATAGATAAGGACTCAGCGGGACAGGCAGCATCCCTGGAGAGAAGGAATGGGTGACGTTTTGCGTATAGACCCTTCTTCGGACTAGTTAGGGATTAGGGAAAGGAGAGGTATGGGCGATGGTGTAGAGAGATAAAGAACAATGCGTGAAAGACGCGCAAAAAAGTCACGATGATAGAGGAAACAGGCTGTTGTCGGCTGTTTGCTGGGTGAGAACGAGAAGCTGGTGCGACTTGGGTGGGGGAGGGATAGAGAGAGAGAGAGGGAATGCTGGGGCTACCTGAAGTTGGAGAGGTCAATATTCACGCCACTGGGCTGTAAGCTGCCCAAGCGAAATATGAGGTGCTGTTCCTCCAATTTGTGCTGGGCCTCACTCTGACAATGGAGGAGGCCCAGGACAGAAAGGTCAGTGTGGGAGTGGGAAGGAGAATTAAAGTGGTGAGCAACCGGGAGATCAGATAGGCTCAGGCGGGCTGAGCGAAGGTGTTCAGCGAAACGATCGCCCACGTATGGTCTCGCCGATGTATAAGATTCCACATCTGGAACAACGGATACAGTAGGTGAGGTTGGCGGAGATGCAAGGAAGAGGTCCTTCTTGGATGTGTTTGATTTAGGTGCTTTTTGATTTACTGGTCCCCCCCCCCCCCCTCCGTAAAGCTCAAGGTGCCTGTACATGTAACTGTGGACTAGGGTTGCCAACTGTCCCATATTAGCCGGGACATCCCGTATTTTGGGCTAAATTGGTTTGTCCCGTAGGGGACCGCCCTTGTCCCGAATTAGGCCCAGAGGGCGCTGTAGGCCCGGACGCTGTAGGCCCAGATGCTGTAGGTCTGGACGCTGTAAGCCCGGACGCTGTAGGCCCAGACGCTGTAGGCCCGGACGCTGTAGGCCTGGACGCTTTAGGCCCTGGATGCTGTAGGCCTGGACGCTGTAAGCCCGGACGCTGTAGGCCCGGACGCTGTAGGCCTGGACGCTGTAAGCCCGGACACTGTAGGTCTGGACAGTGTAGGTCCGGACAGTGTAGGCCCGGACAGTGTACGTCTGGACAGTGTAGGCCCGGACGCTGTAGGTCTGGACAGTGTAGGCCCGGGCGCCGCCTAACGGAGGTTGCTTAGCAACCCGCCTCCCGGCCCGGGCGGCCGCCGTTGGTGGAGCGGGAGCACGTGGCCGCCGGCTGGGTGAGCTCACGTGGGGCGCGGGGTCACCCTTCGTCCCTTATTTGGGAGCGAAGAAGTTGGCAACCCTACTAACACGCTAATTTAGCCGCAAAATACGGGAAGTCCCGGCTCATACGGGACAGTTGGCGACCCTGTTTGAAACGCAGTCTGGAACTGGGGCCTGACCAAGGCCGACCCTCCCTGGCACAGTCTTCCGGAGGGAGACGTGGAGCTGAGATCCCACCCGGACCCCTCCTTGGGGGGGGCAAATCCCAAGGCTGCTTTTTCGGGAAGAAGAGCAGGCGGAGTTCTCCTGAGGTCCTTGGCCAGTGAGTGCACTTCTCTCGATTGACTGCTCAGGCTAGCTGCCCGCGGCTGGCACTGGGCACGGCTCACTGCTTCTGGTTGCCGGGATAATGTTTGTGATGCTTGGCTCCTCGTTGAGGCAGCGTAAGTATTTTCGTCACTGTAAAAAAAGCCGGGACGATTCACCGCGGGCGGAGGGGCCGGGTGGGGTGGGGTGGGGTGGGGAGGGAGGGGAGGGGTGGGGGGGAAGCTGTACCTCTGATGGCTGTGTGCACGTTTCTGTCCCTGGTCCAGGTCGCTGCTCCTCGATGGTCCGTCCCTGGTACAGCCCTTGAGGAAGGCCGCACCAGCGAGCTGAACATGCCAAGTGGTGCCAACCTGCATGGTAACGTCCGACCGGCTGGTGGGCAGAGGGAGGGAGGAGGGAGGGAGGAGGGAGGAGGGGAGTGGAAGGGAATGTGCGATGGAAAGTACACTTGGGATGCATGCATGCAAAGCTGATGAAATGTTACTGTCAGATACTGCATTATCGGGCTGATCAGGTGGCAGTTCCGAAACTGTCAAGAGAGGGCTGTTCATGAAGTCATCGAGTGATACATCGTGGAAACAGGCCCTTTGATCCAACTTGCCCACACCAGCCAACAAGTCCCATCTACACTAGTCCCAGCTGCTTGGTCCATATCCCTCCAAACCCGTCCTATCCATGTACCTGTCCAACTGTTTCTTAAACTTTGGGATAGTCCCAGCCTCAACTACCTCCTCTGGCAGTTCGTTCCACACACCCACCACCCTCTGTGTGGAAAAAGTTACCCCTCAAATTCCAACAGACAATAGACAACAGGTGCAGGAGGAGGCCATTCGGCCCTTCGAGCCAGCACCGCCATTCAATGTGATCATGGCTGATCATTCTCAATCAGTACCCCGTTCCTGCCTTCTTCCCATACCCCCTGACTCTGCTATCCTTAAGAGCTCTATCTAGCTCTCTCTTGAATGCATTCAGAGAATTGGCCTCCACTGCCTTCTGAGGCAGAGAATTCCACAGATAAATTAAATCCTATTAAATCTTTTCCCCTTCACCTTGAACCTGTGTCCTCTGGTCTGCAATTCACCTACTCTGGGCAAGAGACTCTATGCATCTATTCCTCTCATGATTTTGTCCACCTCTATAAGATCTCCCCTCATCCTCCTGCGCTCCAGGGAATAGAGTCCCAGCCTGCTCAACCTCTCCCTGTAGCTCACACCCTCTAGTCCTGGCAACATCCTCGTAAATCTTCTCTGAACCCTTTCCAGCTTGACAACATCGTTCCTCTAACATGGTGCCCAGATACTGAACACAATGCTCTAAATCCGGTCTCACCATCGTCTTGTGCAACTGCAACATGACCTCCCAACTTCTATACTCAGTGTGGGGAAACTAGGGATCTTGGACTGCATGTGTACAGATCCCTGAAGGTAGCAGGGCAGTGGACATTTGGTTTAGTGTAGTTTAGAGATACAGCAGGTGGAGACAGGTCCCCATCGAGTCCGCGCCGACCAGCACATTGCCACTACAGAGGCCCTGCGGAGAGTAGTGCACCATGGGAACTACACTCGCCCCCCTGCAGGACCTATACATCAGGAGGTGCAGATCCAGAGCCGGCAACATTATGGGGGACCCCTACCCCCCCAGCAACGGACTGTTCCAGGAGCTACAGTCAGGCAAACGCCTCCGCTGTCACGCTGTGAAAACGGAGAGGATGAGACGGAGTTTCTTCCCACAGGCCATCAGGACTGTTAACTATTATATCTCCCGGGGCTAAAAAAAATTCTGTATTAATTTTAATTTTTATGCTGTAATTGTAATTTTTTGCACAATCCGCAGGCATTGCCACTTTCATTTCACTGCACAGCGTGTATGGAATTTCGCTGGAATTTAGAAGATTGAGGGGGGATCTTATAGAAACTTACAAAATTCTTAAGGGGTTGGACAGGCTAGATGCGGGAAGATTGTTCCCGATTTTGGGGAAGTCCAGAACAAGGATAAGAATAAGGGGGAAGTCTTTTAGGACCGAGATGAGAACGTTTTTTCTTCACACAGAGAGTGGTGAATCTGTGGAATTCTCTGCCACAGAAGGTAGTTGACGCCAGTTCATTGGCTATATTTAAGAGGGAGTTAGATGTGGCCCTTGTGGCTAAAGGGATCAGGGGGTATGGAAAGAAGGCAGGTACAGGATACTGATTTGGATGATCAGCCATGATCGTATTAGACAATAGACAATAGGTGCAGGAGTAGGCCATTCAGCCCTTCGAGCCAGCACCGCCATTCAATGCGATCATGGCTGATCACTCTCAATCAGTACCCCGTTCCTGCCTTCTCCCCATACCCCCTCACTCCGCTATCCTTAAGAGCTCTATCCAGCTCTCTCTTGAAAGCATCCAACGAACTGGCCTCCACTGCCTTCTGAGGCAGAGAATTCCACACCTTCACCACCCTCTGACTGAAAAAGTTCTTCCTCATCTCCGTTCTAAATGGCCTACCCCTTATTCTTAAACTGTGGCCCCTTGTTCTGGACTCCCCCAACATTGGGAACATGTTATCTGCCTCTAATGTGTCCAATCCCCTAATTATCTTATATGTTTCAATAAGATCCCCCCTCATCCTTCTAAATTCCAGTGTATACAAGCCCAATCGCTCCAGCCTTTCAACATACGACAGTCCCGCCATTCCGGGAATTAACCTAGTGAACCTTCGCTGCACGCCCTCCATAGCAAGAATATCCTTCCTCAAATTTGGAGACCAAAACTGCACACAGTACTCCAGGTGCGGTCTCACCAGGGCCCGGTACAACTGTAGAAGGACCTCTTTGCTCCTATACTCAACTCCTCTTGTTATGAAGGCCAACATTCCATTGGCTTTCTTCACTGCCTGCTGTACCTGCATGCTTCCTTTCATTGACTGATGCACTAGGACACCCAGATCTCATTGAACTCCCCCTCCTCCTAACTTGACACCATTCAGATAATAATCTGCCTTTCTATTCTTACTTCCAAAGTGAATAACCTCACACTTATCTACATTAAACTGCATCTGCCATGTATCCGCCCACTCACACAACCTGTCCAAGTCACCCTGCAGCCTTATTGCATCTTCCTCACAATTCACACTACCCCCCAACTTAGTATCATCTGCAAATTTGCTAATGGTACTTTTAATCCCTTCGTCTAAGTCATTAATGTATATCGTAAATAGCTGGGGTCCCAGCACCGAACCTTGCGGTACCCCACTGGTCACTGCCTGCCATTCCGAAAGGGACCCATTTATCCCCACTCTTTGCTTTCTGTCTGTCAACCAATTTTCTATCCATGTCAGTACCCTACCCCCAATACCATGTGCCCTAATTTTGCCCACTAATCTCCTATGTGGGACCTTGTCGAAGGCTTTCTGAAAGTCGAGGTACACCACATCCACTGACTCTCCCTTGTCAATTTTCCTAGTTACATCCTCAAAAAATTCCAGTAGATTTGTCAAGCATGATTTCCCCTTCGTAAATCCATGCTGACTCGGAATGATCCCGTTACTGCTATCCAATTGCTCAGCAATTTCGTCTTTTATAATTGACTCCAGCATCTTCCCCACCACTGATGTCAGACTAACTGGTCCATAATTACCCGTTTTCTCTCTCCCTCCTGTCTTAAAAAGTATTGAATGGCGGTGCGTACAGGCTCGAAGGGCCGAATGGCCTCCTCCTGCACTTATTTTCTATGTTTCTATGTTTCTATGTGTATGTGACAAATAAACTTGACTTGACACTAGGGACAATTTACAATGATACCAGTTTGGTTTAGTTTAGTTTATTGTCACGTGTACCGAGGTACAGTGAAAAGCTTTTGTTGCGTGCTAACCAGTCAGCAGAAAGACAATACATGATCACCATCGAGCCGTTCACAGTGTACAGATACATGATAAGGGATTAGCGTTCAGTGCAAGGTAAAGCCAGTGAAGTCCGATCAAAGATAGTCCAAAGGGTCCCTGATGAGGTAGATGGTAGTTCAGGACTGCTCTCTGGCTGTGGTGGGACGGTTCAGTTGCCTGATAACAGCCGGGAAGAAACTGTCCCTGAATCTGGAGTTGTGCGTTTTCACACTTCTGTACCTCTTGCCCGATGGGAGAGGGGTGAAGAGGGAGTGGCCAAGCCATGAACCTACGAACCTGCACGTCTTTGGAGGAACCCGGAACACGCGGAGAAAACCCGCGCAGGTCACGGGGAGAACGTACAAACTCCGTACAGACAGCGCCCGTAGTCGGGATCGAACCGGCGTCTCTGGTGCTGTACGGCAGTGTTTCCCTACTTGCTGAGCCACTGCTTTACTGGGGGAGTCCAGAACAAGGGGCCACACACAGTTTAAGAATAAGGGGTAGGCCATTTAGAACGGAGACGGGGAAAAACTTTTTCAGTCAGAGAGTTGTGAATCTGTGGAATTCTCTGCCTCAGAAGGCAGTGGAGGCCAATTCTCTGAATGCATTCAAGAGAGAGCTAGATAGGGCTCTTAAGGATAGCGGAGTCAGGGGGTATGGGGAGAGGGCAGGAACGGGGTACTGATTGTGAATGATCAGCCATGATCATTATTGAATGGCGGTGCTGGCTCGAAGGGCCGAATGGCCTCCTCCTGCACCTATTGTCTATTGCAATACCAGTGTTATTGTCCATTCCAGATACCGTGACATCTGATGCCTCCAACATTCAGTGGCAGTCCCTGACAGACATCGCATTATACTGTGAAAATCTTGTCCAATCCTTCTCCTTGGAAGGTGAGTGATTTTCGGAATGTAAGACGCAGCGCGGAAACAGGCCCTTCGGCCCAACCCGCTCGTGCCGACCAAGACGCCCCCATCTTCGCTGGTCCCACCTGCCCGCGTCTGCCCCCTATTTCTCTCAGCCTTTTCGTCTGAAGAAGGGTCTCGACTCGATCCTGACTACGGGCGCCGTCTGTACGGAGTTTGTACGTTCCCCCCATGACCTGCGTGGGTTTTCTCCGAGATCTTCGGTTTCCTCCAACACTCCAAAGACGTACAGGTTTGTAGGTTAATTGGCTGGGCAAATGTAGAAATTGTCCCTAGTGGGTGTAGGATAGTGTTAATGTGCGGGGATCGTTGGGCGGCGCGGACCCGGTGGGCCGAAGGGCCTGCTTCTGCGCTGTATCTCTAAAAGTAAAAGAAATCTAAGAAATGTCACCCATTCCTTCTCTCCCGGGGTTTTTTAGATTTAGAGATACAGCGCAGAAACAGGCCCTTCGGCCCACCGGGTCCGCGCCGACCAGCGATCCCCGCACACTAACACTATCCTACACACACTACATACATTGAACCCAAGCCAATTAGCCTACAAACCGGAACGTCTTTGGAGTGTGGGAGGAAACTGAAGATCTCAGAGAAAACCCACGCAGGTCACGGGGAGAACGTACAAACTCCGTACAGACAGCGCCCGTGGTCAGGATCGAACCCGGGTCCCTGGCGCTGTGAGGCAGCAGCTATACCCGCTACACCTCCTGAATGTTGGGGTGACGAATGAGGACTTCAGACGTGTGACAGAACCACGGGAGGATTTTGTAGTTACCTTCTCCCAACTAACCGTGATCTATTCGACATTGTCCTTGATCTCCATTCCCCTTTGTCCTGTTTTCACACCTCGTACTTCCTTATCTCTGTGCCTTGCATTCCCCAAACAACGTTGCCTAGGCATGTCCTCCAGAGATGCTGCCTGACCCACTGAGTTAATGCAGCACTTTGTGTTAATCGTAGTCACACAGCGTGGAAACAGGCTCTTCGGCCCAACTTGTCCACACCGGCCAACAATGTCCCAGCTACACTCGTGCCTACTGCCTGCGTTTGGCCCATATCCCTCCAAACCTGTCCTATCCATGTACCTGTCTGTTTCTTAAACGTTGGGATAGTCCCTGCCACAACTACCTCCTCTGGCAGCACGTTCCACACACCCACCACCCTTTGTGTTCTACGCAATATTCCAACACCTGCAGTTCCCTGCGTATGACCTCTGCAAGAGGAAGTCTGAAGAAGGGTCTCGACCCGAAACGTCACCCGTTCCTTCTCCCCAGAGATGCTGCCTGACCCGCTGAGTTCCCCCACCATTTTGTGTCTCTCTTCGGTTTAAACCAGCACCTGCAGTTCCTTCCGACACAATCTGCCAACATCTCCAGACAAAGAGAAGGCAGCCACCTATTCACCAATGCCAGTGTATGACATGGTCTAGATCCTGCTGTCCAGGCCTAGTCTACAGAGGGCAACAGCCCAGCACTGAGCGTTGGCGGTGCCAGTGCCAGTGAATCTTTCTTTCCTTTTGCCAGAAGAGAAAACGACAGAGGAACCCAGTGATGCCGATGAGCAAAGGGAAGAGAACCGATCGAGGTAAGTTGATCGGCGAGACGACACGCGGGCTCAACACCTCCGCTCAGTCCGCCCGAACCCCTACCTGATCTCCCGGTGGCTCAGCACTTCAACTCCCCCTCCCATTCCCACACTGACCTCTCTGTCCTGGGCCTCCTCCATTGTCAGAGTGAGGCCCAGCGCAAATTGGGGGAACAGCACCTCGTATTTTGCTTGGGCAGCTTACACCCCAGCGGTATGAACATTGACTTCTCTAACTTCAAGTAGCCCTTGCATTCCCTCTCTCTCCATTCCCTCCCCTTCATGATTCTCCAATCACCAGTCTCTGTGTGCTTCGTTGTCACCTTCTCCTAGCTAACAATGATCTATTCTACATTCTCCTTGACCCAGCAACTCCTTTGATCTCTCGTTGTCACACCTTACCCTTCCTTATCTCTGTGCCTCCCTCTCCCCTGACTCTCAGACTGAGGAAGGGCCTATCTGTTTGTGGACCAATGGACATATTTTGTCGGTAGACACAAAATGCTGGAGTAACTCAGCGGGTCAGGCAGCATCTCTGGAGAGAAGGAATGGGTGACGTTTCGGGTCGAGACCCTTCTTCACTCTGAGGAAGGGTCTCGACCAGAAACATCACCCATTCCTTCTCTCCCGAGATGCTGCCTGACCCGCTGAGTTACTCCGGCATTTTGTGTCTGTCTTCGGTGTAAACCAGCATCTGCATCACTGTCCTACACAGGGCCTACCTAGGCGAGTGTTTTTGATGTAAAGGGCTCAGTTGTGATGGCATGTTGGCCTTCATAACAAGAGGAGTTGAGTATAGGAACAAACAGGTCCTTCTGAAGTGGTACAGGGCCCTATTGAGACCGCACCTGGAGTACTGTGTGCAGTTTTGGTCTCCAAATTTGAGGAAGGATATTCTTGCTATTGAGGGCGTGCAGCGTAGGTTAATTCCCGGAATGGCGGGACTGTCGTACGTTGAAAGACTGGAGCGACTGGGCTTGTATACACTGGAATTTAGAAGGATGAGAGGGGATCTTATCGAAACGTATAAGATTATCAAGGGGTTGGACACGTTAGAGGCAGGAAACATGTTCCCGATGTGGGGGGAGTCCAGAACCAGGGGCCACAGTTTAAGAATAAGGGGTAGGCCATTTAGAACGGAGATGAGGAAAAACTTTTTCACTCAGAGAGTTGTGAATCTGTGGGATTCTCTGCCTCAGAGGGCAGTGGAGGCCAATTCTCTGAATGCATTCAAGAGAGAGCTGGATAGAGCTCTTAAGGATAGCGGAGTCAGGGGGTATGGGGGAGAAGGCAGGAACGGGGTACTGATTGTGAATGATCAGGCATGATCACAGTGAATGGCTGTGCTGGCTCGAAGGGCCGAATGGCCTCCTCCTGCACCTGTTGTCTATTGTCTATTGTCAAACCCGGAGTTGGAACTCACCAGTGAAAGGGGAAGGAGGGCGAGGGAAAGGCAGTGGCGTGTGCAACCGTTTCACAGGGAGACTCAGCGCCGAAGAGGAGGAATGGAAAGCAGAGCTGTGCTATTGAATTTGTAAAGCAGAGTTGACTGGCCGTGATGTCTAACTATCACCTCTACCCTCCACCACCCAGCGCCTTGCCGACAGGTCTGAATGAGAAGGTCTTTCAATTGGAATCGGTCGTCAAGCAGCTGAACGAGAAACTGAAGCAGGTGAGAAGCCACGAGTCGCCTTGGCCATTCGGCCCATCGAGTTCACTCCGCCATTCAATCATGGCTGATCCATCTCTCCCTCCCAGCCCCACTCTCCTGCCTTCTCCCCGTAAACCCCTGACACTTTTACTAATCATGGGCGGATGCATGGCAGATGCAGTTTAACGTGGATAGGTGTGAGGTTATCCACTTTGGTGGTACGAATAGGAAGGCAGAGTATTATCTGAATGGTGTCAAGTTAGGAAAAGGGGACGTACAACGTGATCTGGGTGTCCTAGTGCATCAGTCACTGAAAGGAAGCATGCAGGTACAGCAGGCAGTGAAGAAAGCCAATGGAATGTTGGCCTTCATAACAAGAGGAGTTGAGTATAGGAGCAAAGAGGTCCTTCTGCAGTTGCACAGGGCCCTAGTGAGACCGCACCTGGAGTACTGTGTGCAGTTTTGGTCTCCAAATTTGAGGAAGGATATTATTGCTATTGAGTGCGTGCAGCGTAGGTTTACTAGGTTAATTCCCGGAATGGCAGGACTGTCATATATTGAAAGACTGGAGCGACTAGGCTTGTATACACTGGAATTTAGAAGGATGAGAGGAGATCTTATCGAAACGTATAAGATTATTAAGGGGTTGGACACGTTATAGGCAGGAAACATGTTCCCAATGTTGGGGGAGTCCAGAACAAGGGGCCACAGTTTAAGAATAAGGGGTAGGCCATTTAGAATGGAGATGAGGAAAAACTTTTTCAGTCAGAGAGTTGTGAATCTGTGGAATTCTCTGCCTCAGAAGGCAGTGGAGGCCAATTCTCTGAATGCATTCAAGAGAGAGCTAGATAGAGCTCTTAAGGATAGCGGAGTCAGTGGGTATGGGGAGAAGGCAGGAACGGGGGTACTGATTGAGAATGATCAGCCATGATCACATTGAATGGCGGTGCTGGCTCGAAGGGCCGAATGGCCACCTCCTGCACCTATTGTCTATTGTCTATGGAAGCTGTCAATTTGCAACTTAAAAATATCCATTGACTTGGTCTCCACAGCCTTCTGTGGCAATGAATTCCACAGATTCACCACCCCCCGACTAAAGAAGTTCAACCTCAACTCCTTTCTAAAGGGACATCCTTTTATTCTGATGCTATGGCCTCTGATCCTAGAGTCTCCCACTAGTGCAAACACCCTCTCCACATCTACTCTGTCTGGGCCTTTCACCTTTCTGTAAAGTTCAGTGAGGTCCCTGGGATGGCAGGACTTTCATATGAAGAAAGACTGGATAAACTCAGCTTGTACTCGCTGGAATTTAGAAGACTGAGGGGGGATCTTATAGAAACTTACAAAATTCTTAAGGGGTTGGAGAGGCTAGATGCGGGAAGATTGTTCCCGATGTTGGGGAAGTCCAGAACCATGGGTCACAGCTTAAGGATAAGGGGGAAGTCTTTTAGGGCCGAGATGAGAAAGTTTTTTTTCACACAGAGAGTGGTGAATCTGTGGAATTCTCTGCCACAGAAGGTAGTTGAGGCCAGTTCATTGGCTATATTTAAGAGGGAGTTAGATGTGGCCCTTGTGGCTAAAGGGATCAGGGGGTATGGAGAGAAGGCAGGTACAGGTTACTGAGCTGGATGATCAGCCATGATCATATTGAATGGCAGTGCGAACAGGCTCGAAGGGCCGAATGGCCTACTCCTGCACCTATGTTTCTATGTTTCTATGTCTTCCCTCATCCTTCTAAACTCCAGCGGGTACAGGCCCAGTGCCGACAACCGGTCATCATATGTCAACCAAAAATCATTCTTGGGATCTTGGCTCTGACTAGAAGTGTGAAAGCAGGGGAGGATTGTCTTTGGTGGGGGGTGGAAAGGGGAGGAGGGAGGGTGAGGGGGTGAGGACACAAGACAGCCCCAGCCTTGTATAACTCAAGTCCTTGCTGCTGGGCGATCACCTTGTTGATGACCAATGCACTATCATTGTTCGTTTTCTGTGTGTACGTATGCGTGCGTGTGTGCATGTATATATATATATGATCTATACTGTGGGGCCGCACAGTCAAAGAATAAAGGGGAGGCCATTTAAAACTGAGCTGGAACTGAAGAAGGGTCTCGGCCCGAAACGTCACCCATTCCTTCCCTCCCGAGATGCTGCCCGACCTGCTGAGTTACTCCAGCATTTTGTGAATAAACACCTTCGATTTAAAACTGAGGTGAGAAGGAACTTTTTCACCCAGAGAGTTGTGGATTTGTGGAATTCATTCTCTGCCGCAGAGGGCAGTGGAGGCCGATTCACTGGATGGATTTAAAAGAGAGTTAGATAGAGCTCTAGGGGCTAGCGGAATCAAGGATTATGGGAGAAGGCAGGCACGGGTTACTGATTGTGGATGATCGGCCATGATCACAGTGAATGGCGGTGCTGGCTTGAAGGGCCAAATGGCCTCCTCCTGCACCTATTTTCTATGTTTCCATGTTTCTATATATATGTGTATTTGTGAATATGTATATGTACACACACGCTGAACTGTCGTTTTCTTGTTTATTATATTGTTTTACAGTGCACTATGTGTACATATTCTGTTTGTGCTGCTGCAAGTAAGACTTTCATTGTTCCATCTATAGTTTAGAGATACAACGTGGAAACTATCCCTTACAAAAAAACAGGGGCAGACACGTTAGATTAGTTTAGAGATACAGCATGGAAACAGGCCCTTCGGCCCACCGGGTCCGCGCCGACCAGCGATCCCCGCACGCTGGCACCATCCTACACACACTGGGGACAATTTATTACATTTACCACCAAGCCAATTAACCTACAAACCTGTTTATTCACAAAATGCTGGAGTAACTCAGCAGGTCAGGCAGCACCTCGGGAGAGAAGGAATGGGTGACGTTTCGGGTCGAGACCCTTCTTCAGTCGACCCGAAACGTCACCCATTCCTTCTCTCCCGAGATGCTGCCTGACCTGCTGAGTTACTCCAGCGTTTTGTGAATAAATCGATTTGTACCAGCATCTGCAGTTATTTTCTTATTTAACCTACAAACCTGTGCGTCTTTGGAGTGCGTGGGGGGGGGGGGGGGGGGGGGGGGGCGGGGGAGGGGAACCGGAGCACCCGGAGAAAACCCACGCAGGTCACGGGGAGAACGTACAGACAGCACCCGTGGTCGGGATGGAACCCGGGTCTCTGGCGCTGTGAGGCAGCAACTCTACCTCTGCGCCACCCTAATTTGGTGTAAAGTTACGTGGAATCTGATCGCGAAACACACACACACACACACACACACACACACACAGCAGGAAGACGAGCAAAGTTGTAGACTAGCCCCATAAGACACCCTTTTTAATCGCCACTCTCAAGGCTGCTTGGTTTTTACAATATTGTCTTATGCTGCTGCTCACGAGAAAGTGACGATGACTCTGTCTCTTTGTTCTTTGATATCTTCGGGGCAGGAGAAGGAGGACAAGGCGCAGCTGGCAACCGAGGTGGAGCAACTTCGACAGACTAACCAGCGGCTGCACCAGGATTCACAGACCACCGTGTGCCGCCTCTTGCGGGTAACCGAGCTACTTATCCACAACGGCAACTCCAAGGCTCCCGACCTGCAGAATTAGGGGAGGGGTGTTGGAGGGAGGGAGGGGGGCGTGCTGCTCACTTTCTGCCAGGCTGCGGCCTTTGCCCCGACGGCGTGGAAAGATTGCCGGCCGCTGACTGCCGCCAATTCGCCTTGTTCTGGGGGAAGGAGACTGTTCGAAAAACTGACGCTCTGCTTGGTCCGGCTGAGGGACACGGTGCGGAAACAGGCCCGCCGGGTCCGCGCCGGCCGCCGATCCCCACGCACTCGCACTGTGCCGGGGCCAACGTGCAGCTCTGCCGAAGCCGATTCGCCTGCGACAAAGCACGCGCGTCTTTGGAGCGTGGGGGGAAACCGGAGCACCCGGAGGAAAAGCCCACGCGAGTGACGTACAAACTCCTTACGGACAAGTACCCGCGGTCAGGATCGCACCCGGGTCTTTACCGCTGCGCCACCGTGCTACGCGTGCCACACGGTTGAAATGTTTTCACCTTTTCTTTTCGCCCCCTGCAACACATCTGGTGGAAATGCTCCTGGTTGCATCGCGCTGCAATGCGTTTTCCAAAGATTTTAATTGCTGCACTTTGCCATTTTCATCCTGTTTTGGATTTTAACAGTGCTTATGATTATTTTGTCCCAGTTGTGCCACGTCCTTGTCGATAGCCTGCACTAGCCACCTCCTGCCACCTTCATCACCTGTCCACCTCGTGTTCCTCACAGCATCCACTTAAATGTAGCCAATAGACTATAGACAATAGGTGCAGGAGGAGGCCATTCGGCCCTTCGAGCCAGCACCGCCATTCAATGTGATCATGGCTGATCATTCTCAATCAGTACCCCGTTCCTGCCTTCTCCCCATAGCCCCTGACTCCGCTATCCTTAAGAGCTCTATCCAGCTCTCTCTTGAATGCATTCAGAGAATTGGTCGCCACTGCCTTCTGAGGCAGAGAATTCCACAGATTCACAACTCTCTGACTGAAAAAGTTTTTCCTCATCTCAGTTCTAAATGGCCTACCCCTTACTCTTAAACTGTGTGGCCCCTTGTTCTGGACTCCGAGTCTTGGCTCAACGTAGCCAAAATTAGATTTAGAGTCACAGAGTGATACAGCGTGGAAACAGGCCCTTCGGCCCAACTTGCCCACACCGGCCAACATGGTGTCCCAGCTACCTGCGTTTGGCCCATATCTCTCCAAACCTGTCCTATCCATGTATCTGTCTAACTGTTTCTTAAGCGTTGGGATGGTCCCAGCCTCAACTACCTCCTCTGGCAGCTTGTTCCACACACCCGCTTGTTTCATACACTCTTTATGAAAATGTTACCCCTCAGATTCCTATTAAATCTTTTCCCCTTCACCGTAAACCTATGTCAGAGCATTTGTCAGCACTGGGCCTGTACTCGCTGGAGTTTAGAAGAATGAGGGGGGACCTCATTGAAACGTACAGAATGGTGAAAGGCCTGGATAGAGTGGATGTGGAGAGGATGTTTCCACTAGTGGGAGAGTCTAGGACCAGAGGGCACAGCCTCAGAATTAAAGGACGTTCTTTTAGGAAGGAGATGAGGAGGAATTTCTTTAGTCAGAGGGCGGTGAATCTGTGGAATTCTTTGCCGCAGAAGGCCGTGGAGGCCAAGTCAGTGGATATTTTAAAGGCAGAGATAGATGGATTCTTGATTAGTGCGGGTGTCAAGGGTTATGGGGAGAAGGCAGGAAATTGGGGTTAGGAGGGAGAGATAGATCAGCCATGACTGAATGACGGAGTAGACTTGATGGGCCGAATGGTGCAGACAAAGTTACAGTGAAAAAATTCCTCAGATTCACCACCCTCTGACTGAAGAAATTCCTCCTCATCTCCTGCCGAAAGGAACGTCCTTTAATTCTGAGGCTGCGCCCTCTAGTCCTGGACTCTCCCTCGAGGGATCCCTATTTTAATCCCTCAAACAAGTCTGTTTGTGGGTGTTTCAAGGGCATTTAGCAGAAGAGGATGGAGTTAAAGTGGAGTAAATGCCAGAACATTCCCTACGTGGCACAATGGCTTCCTGGCTCAATGAACGTGATCGATGAATTTAATTCCTTGGCAGCTATATCATTTAATTGACTGATATGATATTGAATGATTATAAAGATTGATTCTCGAACTACCCCTGGGGAAACCTGGTTGCAACCAGTCAGGGCCAGTGCGGTTGGCCAACTTTCAGCCCAGCGGTATGACATTGATCTCTCTAACTTCAGGTAGCCCCGGCATTCCCTCTCTCTCTCCCACCCAGGTCGCACCAGTTTCTCGTTCTCACCCAACAAACGGCTAACCATAGATGCTGGTACAAATGGAAGGTATTTATTCACAAAATGCTGGAGTAACTCAGCAGGTCAGGCGGCATGACCTCAGTCTTCTAAATTCCAGCGAGTACAAGCTGAGTTTATCCAGTCTTTCTTCATATGAAAGTCCTGCCATCCCAGGGACCTCACTGAACTTTACAGAAAGGTGAAAAGCCCGGACAGAGTAGATGTGGAGAGGGTGTTTGCACTAGTGGGAGACTCTAGGATCAGAGGCCATAGCATCAGAATAAAAGGATGTCCCTTTAGAAAGGAGTTGAGGATGAACCTCTTTTGCCGGGGGTTGGTGAATCTGTGGAATTCATTGCCACAGAAGGCTGTGGAGGCCAAGTCAATGGATATTTTAAAGTTGCAAATTGACAGCTTCAATGGACAATAGACAATAGGTGCAGGAGGAGGCCATTCGGCCCTTCGAGCCAGCACCGCCATTCAATGTGATCATGGCTGATCATTCTCAATCAGTACCCCGTTCCTGCCTTCTCCCCATACCCCCTGACTCCGCTATCCTTAAGAGCTCTATCTAGCTCTCTCTTGAATGCATTCAGAGAATTGGCCTCCACTGCCTTCTGAGGCAGAGAATTCCACAGATTCACAACTCTCTGACGGAAAAAGTTTTTCCTCATCTCCGTTCTAAATGGTCGACCCCTTATTCTTAAACTGTGTGGCCCCTTGATCTGGACTCCCCCCCAACATTGGGAACATGTTTCCTGCCTCTGCAGTTATCTTCTTATACTACCTGTTGCTCCACTGCGATTTCTCCTCAAGGTATGTCCACCTTGAAGAAGTTCTCCTCCTCCCTTCGACGAGAGTTTAGCAACATGCTCTCTCTTTGCTCCCCCTCTGTGATTTCTCCTGCCCTCCTACTCTACGGCCACATCTTGACCCCATCAGTCTGAAGAAGGGTCTCGACCCGAAACGTCACCCATTCCTTCTCTCCCGAGATGCTGCCTGACCCGCTGAGTTACTCCAGCATTTTGTGAATAATGCTAACCATGGCCTGTTTCCTTCGTCATCGTCACTTTTCTGCATATCTTTCATTCATTGTTCTTCATCTCTCTACATCGTTGTCTGTATCTCTCGTTTCCCGTATCCATCTGAAGAAGGGTCTCGACCCGAAACGTCACCCATTTCTTCTCTCCCGATATGCTGCCCGACCTGCTGAGTTACTCCAGCCTTCTGTGTCTATCTTCGATTCGAACCAGCATCTGCAGATCCTTCCGGGTACATTGAGCGTCCATGTTGGTTTTCGTCGTTAGTCTGGTGCGGATTGGGTTTCGTGACGTTCCAGAAGGTATGGGTTTTACGATGGTGCGCGTAAACGGAGATACCAGTTGCTTGCCAATCTTCTTCGCCAGGCAGAGCATGGCACGAGGAGTTGGAGGAAGGTGGGTCCTTCTCTGCTCCTCTCATTGGTTCTGCACGACAACAGGTTTAGGAAACTGCCCCCCCCCCCCCACCCTTCGAGTTTTCCTTTTTATGTGATATCGTTCCAAAGTCAAAATGGAACGTCTTCAAATAAAGAACGTTTTCAACTTGCTTTCTTTATAATATCTTGCTGTTTTCTTTTAGAGTCATAGAGTCACAGAGTGATACAGTGTGGAACCAGGCCCTTCGGCCCAACGCGCCCACACCGGCCAACAATGGTCCCAGCTATTTATTCACAAAATGCTGGAGTAACTCAGCAGGTCAGGCAGCATCTCGGGAGAGAAGGAATGGGTGACGTTTCGGGTCGAGACCCTTCTTCAGAACCCTTCTTCCCAGCTACCCTGGTCCCACTTGCCTGCACTTGGTCCATATCCCTCAAAACCCGTCCTATCCATGTACCTGTCCAACTGTTTCTTAAACGTTGGGATAGTCCCAGTCTCAACTACCTCCTCTGGCAGCTCGTTCCATACACCCACCACCCTCTGTGTGAAAAAGTTACCCCTCAGATTCCTATTAAATCTTTCCCCCTTCACCTTGAACCTATGAATCTGGTCCTCGATTCCCTTACTCTGGGCAAGAGACTCTGTGCATCTACCAATAGACAATAGACAATAGGTGCAGGAGGAGGCCATTCGGCCCGTCGAGCCAGCACCGCCATTCAATGTGATCATGGCTGATCATTCTCAATCAGTACCCTGTTCCTGCCTTCTCCCCATACCCCCTGACTCCGCTATCCTTAAGAGCTCTAACTAGCTCTCTCTTGAATGCATTCAGAGAATTGGCCTCCACTGCCCTCTGAGGCAGAGAATTCCACAGATTCACAACTCTCTGACTGAAAAGGTTTTTCCTCATCTCCGTTCTAAATGGCCTACCCCTTATTCTTAAACTGTGGCCCCTGGTTCTGGACTCCCCCAACATTGGGAACATGTTTCCTGCCTCTAACGTGTCCAACCCCTTAATAATCTTATACGTTTCGATAAGATCTCCTCTCATCCTTCTAAATTCCAGTGTATACAAGCCTAGTCGCTCCAGTCTTTCAACATATGACAGTCCCATCATTCCGGGAATTAACCTAGTAAACCTACGCTGCACGCCCTCAATAGCAAGAATATCCTTCCTCAAATTTGGAGACCAAACTGCACACAGTACTCCAGGTGCGGTCTCACCAGGGCCCTGTACAACTGCAGAAGGACCTCTTTGCTCCTGTACTCAACTCCTCTTGTTATGAAGGCCAACATTCCATTGGCTTTCTTCGCTGCCTGCTGTACCTGCATGCTTCCTTTCAGTGACTGATGCACTAGGACACCCAGATCTCGTTGTACCCGATCTATTCCTCTCATGATTTTGTATAAATCTCTATAAGATCTCCCCTCATCCTCCTGCGCTCCAGGGAATAGAGACCCAGCCTGCTCAACCTCTCCCTGTAGCTCACACCCTCTAGACCTGGCAACATCCTCGTAAATCTTATCTGAACCCTTTCAAGCTTGACAATATCTTTCCTATTATTTTATCCACAGGGGTACAGGACTCAGTGGATGCCCAGAGGTTGTGCATGTATCTAGAGCTGGGGAAGGCAGAGGCAGAGGGAGGATATTGTCGCACCTATTGATTGTGAGGGTTGATAAGGCTGGTGGAGTGGGTGGGTGTTGGCGTTCCCTCATGGCTCCGTGCCTGCAGAGGACAGGGCCCAGAAAGAGGTCCACCACATCAGTTTAGCGTTTCCAACCTGGCCATCGTTTAGTTTAGTTTAGAGACACAGCGCGGAAACAGCGAGTCCGCGCCGACCAGCAATTCCCAGCCCCCCCCCCCCACACTAGCATCATCCGACGCACACCAGGGACGATTTACAATTCTCACCGAAGCCAATTAGCCGACAAGCCCGCGCGTCTTTGGAGTGTGGGAGGAAACCGGAGCACCCGGAGAAAACCCACGCAGGTCAAGGGGTGAACAATAGACAATAGGTGCAGGAGGAGGCCATTCGGCCCTTCGAGCCTCTACGCACCGCCATTCAATGTGATCATGGCTGATCATTCTCAATCAGTACCCCGTTCCTGCCTTCTCCCCATACCCCCTGACTCCGCTATCCTTAAGAGCTCTATCTAGCTCTCTCTTGAATGCATTCAGAGAATTGGCCTCCACTGCCTTCTGAGGCAGAGAATTCCACAGATTCACAACTCTCTGACTGAAAAGGTTTTTCCTCATCTCCGTTCTAAATGGCCTACCCCTTATTCTTAAACTGTGGCCCCTGGTTCTGGACTCCCCCAACATTGGGAACATGTTTCCTGCCTCTAACGTGTCCAACCCCTTAATAATCTTATACGTTTCGATAAGATCTCCTCTCATCCTTCTAAATTCCAGTGTATACAAGCCCAGTCGCTCCAGTCTTTCAACATATGACAGTCCCGCCATTCCGGGAATTAACCTAGTGAACCTACGCTGCACGCCCTCAATAGCAAACTCCGTACAGACAGCGCCCGCAGTCAGGATCGAACCCGGGCCCCCGCCGCTGTAAGGCAGCAACTCTACCGCTGCGCCACCGTGCCGCTCAAGGATAAGGTGTGGTCTGCCTAAGATTTCACACGTGGCCAAGTCAGGCGCTGCACAAGACGGTGCTTTTGAGGTGTTGCAGTCTAAGGTGCATTTGAGGTGTTGCAGTCTGTGAAACAAAAACAGGGCGAGGCCATTTGGACCCTCATTCGTGCTCTACAATTGAGTTTGAGTTTACTTTATTGTCACTTGTACCGAGGTCTAATGAAAAGCCTTTGTTGCGTGTTGGCCAGTCAGCGGAAGGACTACACATGAATACAATGGGCGGCACGGTGGCGCAGCGGTAGAGTTGCTGCCTCACAGCGCCGGAGACCCAGGTTCGATCCTGACTACGGGCGCTGTCTGTACGGAGTCTGTACGTTCTCCCCGTGATCTGCGCGGGTTTTCCTCGGTTCTGCTCCGGTTTTCTCCCACATCCCAAAGGCGTGCAGGTTTGTAGGTTAATTGGGTTGGTAAAATTGTAAATTGTCCCTAGTGTGTGTAGGATAGTGCTAGTCTGTGGGGATCGTTGGACTTGGTGGGCCGAAGGGCCTGTTTCCGCACAGTATCTCTAAACTAAACTAATGAGGCTTGATATCTGCAGTCCACACCACCTACAAAACACCGAAGTTATTCGACCTGGCTACTTGAGAGCTACTCCCCAGTTCCACGAACCACAGAGAAAGCTCTTTAGTTTTATAAGAAGATAACTGCAGATGCTGGTACAAATCGAAGGTATTTATTCACAAAATGCTGGAGTAACTCAGCGGGTCAGGCAGCATCTCAGGAGAGAAGGAATGGGTGATGTTTCGGGTCGAGACCCTTCTTCAGACCCTTCTTAGTTTTAGTTTAGTTGTGCGCTAGAAAGCACTCAGCAGAAAGACAATACATGATTACAATCGAGCCATCCACAATGATGTAGGGAATAACATAAATAACATTTAGTGCAAGATAAAGCCAGTAAAATCCGATCATAGTCCGAGGGTCTAGAATAAGTCACGATAGTAGCTTAGGACTGCTCTCTGGTTGTGGTAGGATGGTTCAGTCGCCTGATAACAGCTGGGACGAAACTGTCCCTGAATCTGGAGCTGTGCGTTTTCACACTTCTGTACCTCTTGCCCGATGGGAGAGGGGAGAAGAGGGAGTGACCGGGGTGAGAATCGTCCTTGATTGATCGATTCAAGCAGGTTGGTTCAGCACCACTTTCCTGCACTGACTCCACCCCCCTTGGTTCACTTAATAACTGATAATCTATGGCTTTCCAGGTCATTATCACCAGATCACATTTGAACTGACTGCCGTTGCCAGTGCAGTGCCTTGCCTTGAATAACGGGGCCTGTTCTGGTGTGAACATTTCTCAAGGCGTTCCGATCTCCTCTGAGACCATTTTGTAGCTTTGCCCACAAGATGGCGCCTGTGGTCAACATCGGTAACTGCCAATGGAAAATCTTTGCACCTTCGTTGGAGATCAGGGATTATATCAATAGACAATAGACAATAGAAAATAGGTGCAGGAGAAGGCCATTCGGCCCTTCGAGCCAGCACCGCCATTCAATGTGATCATGGCTGATCATTCTCAATCAGTACCCCGTTCCTGCCTTCTCCCCATACCCCCTGACTCCGCTATCCTTAAGAGCTCGATCTAGCTTTCTCTTGAATGTATTTAGAGAATTGGCCTCCACTGCCTTCTGAGGCAGAGAATTCCACAGATTCACAACTCAAATTAAGAAAGACTTGTCTTCTATAGTACCAGTCATAACCTCAAAATGTCCCAAAGTGCTTTATAGCTAGTGTTTATTCACAAAATGCTGGAGTAACTCAGCAGGTCAGGCAGCATCTCAGGAGAGAAGGAATGGATGACGTTTCGGGTCAAGACCCTTCTTCAGAGCTAGGGTTGCTGTGTTGCAATTTCCACATGGCAAGCTGGGCTTCCCACAAACTGGGCGCAGCGGTAGAGTTGCTGCTGCCGCTGCCACCATTTTGTACTTCGTGGTCCGGTACCTGTTGTACCTTTGTCGAGACTCTGGACGGACCACGAGTACACATGTTTAAAATGTTATCATGGTGGAGCTTAACTCCAGGCTGTTTGTTCCAAGGCCACCTGGATCCAGAGTGACCACCTAATCACATCATTACCGTATATACACAAAACTACACAGGCAAACAAAGTAGTCCTTGTGATACAATAAAGTAGTCCCTACAATATCGCAACACCTCACAGCGCCTGAGACCCGGGTACCATCCTGACTAGTGGTGCTGTCTGTACGGAGTTTGTTCGATCTCGCTGTGACCTACGTGGGTTTTCTCCGGTCCATACGGAGTTTGTACGTTCTCCCCGTGACCTACATGGGTTTTCTCCGGCTTTCCCCCATCATCATAACAATAATAATTTTATTTGTCATGCGCAGGTTGGCACAGGGTCAACGATACAATGAAATGTATTTGCCAAGACAACGGGTCACCTCAGCAGTAATATTCCAAGGATAAGTAAGATAAAAATGACATTAATAAGGTAAAAAGACAATATTTAAATAATCTGTCGATCATACTGAGCATGTGATAGTACAGTATAAGAAAATAACTGCAGATGCTGGTACAAATCAAGGATGAGAGGGGATCTTATCGAAATGTATAAGATTATTAAGGGGTTGGACACATTAGAGGCAGGAAACATGTTCCCAATGTTGGGGGAGTCCAGAACCAGGGGCCACAGTTTAAGAATAAGGGGTAGGCCATTTAGAACGGAGATGAGGAAAAACTTTTTCAGTCAGAGAGTTGTGAATCTGTGGAATTCTCTGCCTCAGAGGGCAGTGGAGGCCAATTCTCTGAATACATTCAAGAGAGAGCTAGATAGAGCTCTTAAGGATAGCGGAGTCAGGGGGTGTGGGGAGAAGGCAGGAACGGGGTACTGATTGAGAATGATCAGCCATGATCACATTGAATGGCGGTGCTGGCTCGAAGGGCCGAATGGCCTCCTCCTGCACCTATTGTCTATTGTCTATTAAATCGAAGGTGTTTATTCACAAAATGCTGGAGTAACTCAGCAGGTCAGGCAGCATCTCAGGAGAGAAGGAATGGGTGACGTTTTGGGTCGAGACCCTTCTTCAGACTGAAATGTGATAGTACAGTATGTGCAAAAAGAGCACGTAGTATAAAGTAAATCCTCACAGGTTTGCTGAGTTGACTCGGAGCTCTCGTCAGTACAGCCATCTGCACGGCGCAGGTGACCATCCAAAGACGTACAGGTCTTGTAGGCTAATTGGCTTGACGCAATTGGAAATCACCCCTAGTGTGTGTGTGTGTGTAGGGTTGTGTTAGTCTACGGGGATCGCTGGTCGGCGCGGACTCAGTGGGCCGCAGGGCGTGTTTCCGCGCTGTACCTCTAAGCTAAACCAAAACAGCAACGTCGGAATGAAATGTAAACCGTCCGTTTCGGAGTTGTTTGAGGGCTAAATATGAGACGAGGAGGAGAATCCCCTGAACTTCTTGGGTTGCAAGTGCAGGACAGCTGCCGTCTCACAGTGTCAGTGATTTGATCCTAATTTGATCCCGGCCTCCAGTGCTGACAGGAGGGAATTTGCACGTCCTGCCTGTGACCGACCGCCTGTGTGGGCTTCTGCCACAGGCTCCAGTTTCCTCACACATCCCGAAGATGTGTGGATTGGGACATTAACTGCCCCTGGAGTGCAGGTGGGTGGGAGATTGTGGAGATGTGGGGCAACAAAGCAGGATTACTGTGCAGGAAGGAACTGCACATGCTGGTTTAGAAACATAGAAACATAGAAAATAGGTGCAGGAGTAGGCCATTCGGCCCTTCGAGCCTGTACGCACCGCCATTCAATATGATCATGGCTGATCATCCAACTCAGTATCCCGTTCCTGCCTTCTCTCCATACCCCCTGATCCCTTTAGCCACAAGGGCCACATCTAACTCCCTCTTAAATATAGCCAATGAACTGGCCTCAACTACCTTCTGTGGCAGAGAATTCCACAGATTCACCACTCTCTGTGTGAAAAAAAACTTTCTCATCTCGGTCCTAAAAGACTTCCCCCTTACCCTTAAACTGTGACCCCTTGTTCTGGACTTCCCCAACATCGGGAACAATCTTCCTGCATCTAGCCTGTCCAACCCCTTAAGAATTTTGTACGTTTCTTTAAGATCCCCCCTCAATCTTCTAAATTCCAGCGAGTACAAGCCGAGTCTATCCAGTCTTTCTTCATATGAAAGTCCTGCCATCCCAGGAATCAATCTGGTGAACCTTCTCTGTACTCCCTCTATGGCAAGAATGTCTTTCCTCAGATTAGGAGACCAAAACTGTACGCAAAACTCCAGGTGTGGTCTCACCAATGCCCTGTACAACTGCAGCAGAACCTCCCTGCTCCTATACTCAAATCCCCTCGCTATGAATGCTAACATACCATTCGCTTTCTTCACTGCCTGCTGCACCTGCATGCCTACTTTCAATGACTGGTGCACCACGACACCCAGGTCTCATTGCATCTCCCCTTCTCCTAATCGGCCACCATTCAGGTAATAGTCTGCTTTCCTGTTCTTGCCACCAAAGTGGATAACCTCACATTTATCCACATTATACTGCATCTGCCATGCATTTGCCCACTCACCTAACCTATCCAAAGATACACACAAAATGATGGAGTAACTCAGCGGGACAGGCAGCATCTCTGGAGAGAAGAAATGGCTGACGTTTCAGGTCAAGTCTGAAGAAGAGTCTCGAACCGAAACGTCAACATTGCTTCCCTCCAGAGATGCTGCCTGTCCCGCTGAGTTACTCCAGCATTCTGTGTCCATCTGCAGTTCCTCTCTACACACTGTAATTATGTGCTTGGATGGACGTGATGTGCTGAAGGCCCTGATTCTATGCTCTGTGACTCGATGAATTTTTGAAATAATGGCCAGGGGCATTTGACTTCCACCATGAAAGAGCAGAGGGAGGCTCCATTTAGCTGACAACCAATTACCTCTCTTGATACCAGATTTCCCACTGAGAGGGAAAGGGTACAGGGTACAGAGAAGATTTATGAGGATGTTGGTAGATGCACAGATGTCTCGAGGGTCTGAGCTAGAGGGAGAGGTTGAGCAGGCTGGGGCTCTATTCCTTGGAGTGCAGGGGGATGCAGAGGTGTATAAAATCATGGGAGGAACAGATCGAATAGATGCACAGAGTCTCTTGCCCAGAATCGGAGAATCGAGAACCAGTGGACATAGGTTTACGGTGAAGGGGGAAAAGATTTAATAGGAATCTGAGGGGTAACTTCTTCACACAAAGGTTGGCGGGTGTATGGAACGAGCTGCCAGAGGAGGTAGTTGAGGCTGGGACTATCCCAACGTTTAAGAAACGATTAAACAGGTACATGGATACGACAGGTTTAGAGGGATATGAGCCAAATGCAGGCAGGTGGGACTAGTGTAGCTAGGACATGTTGGGCCGATGACTCTATAATCTATTTAGGATGGGAACTCACAAATGTTTGAGTGAGAGCTTAGCTATGTTCTCATTCTGGTGTCCCTCATCACCTGACCAAATTACTTTAATTTCCCGATTAAAACGCCCTTGGGCGGTCACGGTGGCGCGGCGGTAGAGTTGCTGCCTTACAGCAAATGCAGCGCCGGAGACCCGGATTCGATCCCGACTACGGGCGCTGTCTGTACGGAGTTTGCACGTTCTCCCCGTGACCTGCGTGGGTTTTCTCCGAGATCTTCAGTTTCCTCCCACACTCCAAAGACGTACAGGTATGTAGGTTAATTGGCTTGGTAAATGTAAAAATTGTCCCTAGTGTGTGTAGGATAGTGTTAGTGTGCGGGGATCGCTGGGCGGCGCGGACCCGGTGGGCCGAAGGGCCTGTTTCCGCGCTGTATCTCTAAATCTCTAAATCTAAATCTATTTAGGATGGGAACTAACAAATGTTTGAGTGAGAGCTTAGCAATGTTCTCATTCTGGTGTCCCTCATCACCTGACCAAATTACTTTAATTTCCCGATTAAAACACCCGTGGGCGGTCACGGTGGCGCGGCGGTAGAGTTGCCGCCTTACAGCAAATGCAGCGCCGGAGACCCGGGTTCCATCCCGACCAAGGGCGCTGTCTGTATGGAGTTTGTACGTTCTCCCCGTGAGTTTTCTCCGAGATCTTCGGTTTCCTCCCACACTCCAAAGACGTACAGGTTTGTGGGTTAAATTGGCTTGGTAAATGTAAAAATTGTCCCTAGTGGGTGTAGGATGGTGTTAGTGTGCGGGGATCGCTGGGCGGCGCGGACCCGGTGGACCGAAAGGGCCTGTTTCCGCGCTGTATCTCCAAACTATACTAAACTAAACTAAACCCGAGAAGTCCATGCATAAACTACTCATTTTCCTGAACAGACACAACACCCAATCATGAGAACTCTCAACCAAATCCCTGACTCCAGTGATACAGCATAGGTCAAATAGCTGACTGTCACACACTGCCGAAGACAGACGCAAAAAGGCTGGAGTAGCTCGGCGGGACAGGCAGCATCTCTGGAGAGAAGGAATGGGTGACGTTTCGGCCCTGTATTAGATGTCATGTTGCCTGGATTATGGGGTATTAGCTACAGGGAGAGGTTGGGCAGAGTTGGAAAGTTTTCCCTGGAAGGCTGGAGGTTGCGGGGAGACCTGATGGAAGTATATAAAATTACGAAGGACCTCGATAGGGTAGACTGAAGTCTGAAGAAGGGTCTCGACCCGAAACGTCACCCATTCCTTCTCTCCTGAGATGCTGCCTGACCCGCTGAGTTACTCCAGCATTTTGTGAAATAAATACCTTCGATTTGTACCAGCATCTGCAGTTATTTTCTTACACTAGATAGGGTAGACAGTCAGATCATTTTTCTCAAGATGGAGGCAGATGTGGAAGTCAAATAGCTCTAAGGGCTAACGGAGTCAAGGGATACGGGGAGAAGCATGCAGGTACAGCAGGCAGTGAAGAAAGCCAATGGAATGTTGGCCTTCATAACAAGAGGAGTTGAGTATAGGAGCAAAGAGGTCCTTCTGCAGTTGTACAGGGCCCTAGTGAGACCGCACCTGGAGTACTGTGTGCAGTTTTGGTCTCCAAATTTGAGGAAGGATATTCTTGCTATTGAGGGCGTGCAGCGTAGGTTTACTAGGTTAATTCCCGGAATGGCGGGACTGTCATATGTTGAAAGACTGGAGCGACTAGGCTTGTATACACTGGAATTTAGAAGGATGAGAGGAGATCTTATCGGAAAGGAATAAGATTATTAAAGGGGTTGGACACGTTAGAGGCAGGAAACATGTTCCCAATGTTGGGGGAGTCCAGAACAAGGGGCCACAGTTTAAGAATAAGGGGTAGGCCATTTAGAACTGAGTTGAGGAAAAACTTTTTCAGTCAGAGAGTTGTGAATCTGTGGAATTCTCTGCCTCAGAAGGCAGTGGAGGCCAATTCTCTGAATGCATTCAAGAGAGAGCTGGATAGAGCTCTTAAGGATAGCGGAGTCAGGGGGTATGGGGAGAAGGCAGGAATGGGGTACTGATTGAGAATGATCAGCCATGATCACATTGAATGGCGGTGCTGGTTCGAAGGGCCAAATGGCCTCCTCCTACACCTATTGTCTATTGTCTATAAAGCAGGAACGCGGTACAGATTCTGGATGATCAGCCTTGATCATATTGAATGGCGGTGCTGGCTCGAAGGGTTGAATGGCCTCCTCCTGCACCTATTTTGTATGTTTGTATGGATAGAATAGCAACATTTAATAGGCATTTAGACAGGCACATGAACAGGCAAGGAAAGGAAGAAGATGGTTCAGTTTGGTATCGTGGTCAGCAAAGACATTGTGGGCCAAAGGGCCTGTTGTTCTATGCTCGAGCTGGTGAAAGTTGCAGAGAAGGGGGAGATGAAAAGGCCATGGCGGGATATAAAGAAAGACACCAAGTGCTGCAGTAACTCAACGGTAGCTTTTCGGCAGGGAGTCAAGAGTTAAGAATGTTTTACTATAAGATGATAACTGCAGATGCTGGTACAAATCGAAGGTATTTATTCACAAAATGCTGGAGTAACTCAGCAGGTCAGGCAGCATCTCGGGAGAGAAGGAATGGGTGACGTTTCGGGTCAAGACCCTTCTTCAGTCTGAAGAAGGGTCTCGACCCGAAACGTCACCCATTCCTTCTCTCCTGAGATGCTGCCTGACCTGCTGAGTTACTCCAGCATTTTGTGAATAAACACCTTCGAAGAGTGTTTTACTGCCATATGTCCCAGATAGAACAATGAAATTCTTACCTGCAGCAGCACAACAGAAGATGAAGGGTCTCGACCCTGAAACGTCACCCATTCCTTCTCTCCAGAGATGCTGCCTGTCCCGCTGAGCATTTTGTGTCTATCTTCAGTTTAAACCAGCATCTGCAGCTCCTTCCTACACATGTAAATATCATACACTGTAAACTATACAATAAATGGGAAAAAATAATGGCTTAATGGTTTCATAGCCTGATGGCTGTAGGGAGGAAGCTGTTGCTGAAACTGGACAGGAGAGTTTTCAGGCTCCTGTACCTTCTTCCCGATGGCAGGGGAGAAATGGCAGGGTGGTGTGGGTCTCTGATGATGCTGGCTGCCTTTTTTGAGGCAGCGACTCTGGTAAATCCCTTCGATGGTGGGGAGGTCAGTACCCGAGATGGATTGGGCAGTGTTCACAACCTTTTGCAGTCTTCTTTGCTCCTGGGCATTCGAATGGCCCAGAGCGCCAATAAGTGACATTTCAGGTTGGGACCCTTCCGAAACGTTACCTATCCATGTTCTCCATAGGTGAAGCCTGACCCGCTGAGTTACTCCATCCAGCAACTTTGTGCCTTTTTTTATTTGTGAACCGGCATCTGCAGTACCTTGAAGATGGGCACAAAATGGCTGAGGTAACTCAGCGGGACAGGCGGCATCTCTGGAGAAAAGGAAAGGCCTGTTGCCACGCTGGATCTCCAAACTAAACTGAACTAATGACCGCCCGCTCACCGCATTCCTCAAATAACCCCCCTGCCTCCATCTCCTTTAATTTTCTATCGCTGTCAGTGTTCTGGCCAAGGTGGAAAGAGTTTCAAAGCCTCCACTCTGCTCACTGCCTGCATCCCCCCCCCCCCCCCCCCCCCCCACTGCCCTTAGCCTCTGCAGCCCCAAGGTACACACATACTCCTGGTTTGCTGTACTGAGCAGCCAATTCTTCCATCTCCAAACTCGCCCCTGAGCTGTGTGCAGAGCTGGCAGCTGTAAGTTAATGCGAACAGATACGTAGAAAATAGGTGCAGGAAGGCCCTTCGAGCCAGCACCGCCATTCATTGTGGTCATGGCTGATCATCCACAATCAGTGCCCCGTGCCTGCCTTCTCCCCATGTCCCTCGATTCCGCTAGCCCCTCGAGCACTATCTAACTCTCTTTTAAATTCATCCAGTGATTTGGCCTCCACTGCCCTCTGTGGTGGAGAATTCCACAAATTCACAACTCTCTGGGTGAATTTTTGTTTTTCTCACCTCAGTTTTAAATGGCCTCCCCTTTATTCTTAGACTGTGTGTGTGTGTGGCCCCTGGTTGTGGACTCGTCCAACATTGGGAACATTTTTCCTTGCTCCCCTTTCACTTGCCTTTCCTCCTTCGCACTCACTTTTCATCGTACTCTCCGCTCCTCTCCTTTATTTCGTTTGAGCTTTGGAGACAGGGCGTGGGCACGGGCCCTTCGGCCGACCGGGTCCGCGCCGACCGGCGACCCCCGCTCATCGACACTATCCTGCACACACTAGGGGCGATTTTTACATTGTTCGTTTATCGTCACGTGTCCCAAGGTACAGTGGAAAGCTTTCGTCGCGTGCTATCCAGTCTGAAGCAGGGATTCGTCCCGAAACATCACCCATTCCTTCTCTCCAGAGATGCTGCCCGTCCCGCTGAGCTACTCCAGCACATTGTGTCTATCAGCGGAAAGACTATTCGTGATTACAATCGAGCCGTTTACAGTGTGTAGATACATGATAAGGGAATGACATTTACGACTAGGTAAAGCCAGCAAAGTCCGATCAAGGATAGTCCGAGGGTCATCAATGAGGTAGATAGTAGTTCAGGACTAGATAGACAATAGACATTAGGTGCAGGAGTAGGCCATTCGGCCCTTCGAGCCAGCACCGCCATTCAATGTGATCATGGCTGATCATTCTCAATCAGTACCCCATTCCTGCCTTCTCCCCATACCCCCTGACTCCGCTATCCTTAAGAGCTCTATCTAGCTCTCCCTTGAATGCAAAATGCTGGAGTAACTCAATGCTGGAGTAACTCAACAGAACTTGAGTTTGAAGAAGGGTCTCGACCCGAAACGTCGCCCATTCCTTCTCTCCAGAGATGCTGCCTGTTCAGCTGAGTTACACCAGCATTTTGTGTCTATCTCCGGTTTTAAACCAGCATCTGCAGTTCCTTCCCACACGGAAGAAGGGTCTCGACCCGAAACGTCGCCCATTCCTTCTCTCCAGGGATGCTGCCCGTCCCACTGGGTTACTCGGGCTTTTTGTGTCTGCCTTCCGACACGCAGTTCAGCACTGCTCTCTGGTTCTCTGTGGTAGGATGATTCATTTGTCTGATAACAGCTGGGAAACAAAACTGTCTGGGAAGTCCTGGGAAGAAACTGTCCCTGAATCTAGAGGTGTGCGATTTCACACCTTGAGCTTTAGGGGAGCTTTTGCTGCGTGCTAACCAGACAGTGGAAAGGCAATTATGTCACGGTACCTTTGACAGCTTATCTTGAATATTTTTGCTGTTTCTCGCTTCCTTGTCATATATTCCTTTCATTCTATTCAGTCCCCTCCAAGCGTTGGTCAATTGAATCTCACACCATTGCAGCACGCCTACACAATGCAGGCAGGCTTACATATTGCAAGGCCCATCCTCGCACGGTACGTTAATCAATAATTTACCCCCGTGTTTTATCTCAAAGCAGCAAAATCTCTCATCAATCGTGTATAAAATCATGAGAGGAATAGACCGGGTAGAGTCTCTTGCCCAGGGTAGGTGAATTGAGGACCAGAGGACACAGGTTTAAGGTGAAGGGGAAAAGATTTAATAGGAACCCGAGGGGTAACTTTTTCCACACAGAGGGTGGCGGGTGTATGGAACGAGCTGCCAGAGGAGGTAGTTGAGGCTGGGACTATCCCAACATTTGAGAAAGAGTTAGACGGGTACATGGATAGGACAGGTTTGGAGGGATATGGGTCAAACGCAGGCAGGTGGGACTAGTGTAGCTGGGACATGTTGGCCGGTGTGGGCAAGATGGGCCGAAGGACCTGTTTCCACACTGTATCACTCTATGACACTAATATCTTTAATAAAAGCCACCTTGTGCTGGTAACATGCATGGTCGGGGAGGTCGATTTGGACTGATTTGTGGTTTGAGTCATGAGGGACAACAAACGGGGAAATTGATTAGAAGTCTCCTTAATCAATAGAAGCTTTTTTCCCCAAGCTCCCGACTACGGGTGCTGTCTGTATGGAGTTTGCACGTTCTCCCCGTGACCTGCGTGGGTTTTCTCCGAGATCTTCAGTTTCCTCCCACACTCCAAATACGTGCAGGTTTGTAGGTTAATTGGCTTGGTATAAATGTAAATTGTCCCTAGTGTGTGTCGGATAACGATCGTGTGCGGGTCAACACGGACTCGGTGGGCCAAAGGGCCTGTTTCCGCGCTGTATCCCTAAACTAAACTAAACTAAACTCCTCTGCTCTTTCACTTCTCTCACCTCTATCTCCTCTCAAGACCAAGTTAGTGGGTAACGTCTTATTCCATTGCCTCTGTGAAACTTAGTTTTGTTTCGTTTGTTGTCACGTGTACCGAGGTACAGTGAAAAGCTTTTGTTGCGTGCTAACCAGTCAGCGGAAAGACAATGCACGATTACAATCGAGCAATTTACAATGTTCGGATACATGATACAGGGAATAACGTGAATAGCGTTTAGTGCAAGGTAAAGCCATTAAAGTTCGATCAAAGATAGTTTGAGGTCCTCTAATGAGGTAGTTAGTAGTTCAAGACTGCTCTCTGGTTGTGGTAGGATGGTTCAGTTGCCTAATAACAGCTGGGAAGAAACTGTCCCTGAATCTGGAGGTGTGCGTTGTTACACTTCTGTACATTTTGCCCGATGGGAGAGGGGAGAAGAGGGAGCGGCCGGGGTGCGACTTAAAGGGTTTGAAGTCCTGTGCAATCCATCCCAATCCTCCCAGCGCCAATTCTGAGGAACTACTCTTCTGTACCAGATATCGTTTTTTAGAGATACAGCGCGGAAACAGGCCCTTCAGCCCACCGAGTCCGCACGGACCAGCGATCCCAGCACTTTAACACTAATCTAAACACACCAGGGGCAATGTTTTACATTTACATCAAAGCCAATTAGTTTAGTTTAGAGATACAGTGCGGAAAGAGGCCCTTCGGCCCACCGGGTCCGTGCCGACCAGCGATACCCGCACATTATTACAATGTGCAATTACAATTACAATTACAATTACAACCGCACACTTACAAAATTCTTAAGGGGTTGGACAGGCTAGATGCAGGAAGATTGTTCCCGATGTTGGGGAAGTCCAGAACAAGGGGTCACAGTTTAAGGATAAGGGGGAAGTCTTTTAGGACCGAGGTGAGAACGTTTTTTTTCACGCAGAGAATGGTGAATCTGTGGAATTCTCTGCCACAGAAGGTAGTTGAGGCCAGTTCATTGGCTATATTTAAGGGGGAGTTAGATGTGGCCCTTGTGGCTAAAGGGGTCAGGGGGTATGGAGAGAAGGCAGGTACAGGATACTGAGTTGGATGATCAGCCATGATCATATTGAATGGCGGTGCTGGCTTGAAGGGCCCAATGGCCTACTTTCTATGTTTCTATTAATACTATCCTACACCCATTTGGGACAATTTTTTTACATTACCAATGTCAATTAACCTACAAACCTGTACGCTTTGGAGTGTGGGAGGAAACCGGAGATCCCTGAGAAAACCCACGCAGGGGAGAAGGTACAAACTCTGTACAGACAAACACCCCTAGTCAGGATCGAATCCGGGTCTCTGATGCTGTGAGGCAGATCTAACGCTGCGCCACCGTGCCGCCACCGGTTTTCTTGGCTGTTAAACCCATCAGTCCTTTCTCAAATCGATGTAAAACAAAATGTCAGAGAGCAAGAGTTCTCTCCGAGGCCATGCGGCTGACAATTTATCAGTGGAAGAGGTTTGCAGGTGATTTATCATATCGGTGTTTGGGGAGCCAGGTTATACGCAGGCTGGTTGGCACGACAATGATCACATCACATATAAATTTACTTCGCCGGCTGTAATTTGTCCTGGTCTTGTGAAAGGCATGACAGAAATGCTAGTTCATTCTGCAGAAGCCCCATAAACCCCACTCTGGACAGCAAATCATTGCCTCTCCTTGTCACTGCCCGCCCTGGTGTGCCAAGTTATAGGGGAGAGGGAGAGGGAGGGGAGGGAGAGGAGGAAAAAGACTGGGAGAAGGGGAGAGGAAAGGGGGAGAGAGGAAGGAGGGGGAGAGAGGAAGGAGAGGGAGGGGAAGGGGAGAAGAGAGAAATGGAGAGGGGAAGGAGAGGGAGGGGGAGAGGATGGAAGGGAGAGAGGGAGGTGGGGCGAGAGGGAGGGGGGAGAGTAGGGGGGGCAGAGGAATGGAGGGGCGGAGGGGAAGGAGAGAGGATGAAAGAGTAAGGGAGAGGGAAGGGGTGAAAGGGATGGGAGAGTGGAAGGGGAAAGGGAAGTGGGGAGGGAAGGAGGGGGGAAAGGGAAGTGGGGAGAGAAGGACGGGAGAGAGGGAGGGGGAGTTAAAAGAAAGGGAGAGGAAGGGAGAGACAGAAAGGGAGGGAGGGGAGAGTGAGGGGGACAGGGAGGGGAGGAAGGGAGGAGAGAGGGAAGGGAGAGAGGGGAGAGAGAAAGAGAGAAAGGGAACGATAAGGAGAGTGAATGGGAAGAAGGGAGAGGGGGAGAGGGAGGGGAGTTGGGGAGAGAGAGACAGGGGGTGAGAGGAAGAGGCAGGAATAAAAGGACAGTGGAGAGAGAGAGAGAGAGAGAGAGAGAGAGAGAGAGAGAGAGAGAGAGAGAGAGAGAGAGAGAGGAAGGGAGGGGGAGGAGGGGGGAAAGAGAAGTGATGGACGCGATGCCCATTCATCATTGATTGATGAAGCTTGTTCTTTCAGCCCTGCAGCAGGGGTTAATAAGACGAGCAGCTTTATGGTAATGCGAGAGAGAGAGAGCTGGGGACGGATGTGTGTCTGTTGGGTCCTTCGCCACACGAATTAATCCCTCGGGAAGGGGCGGATAAGGGTTTTTTTTTCAGAACAGACCATCATAAGGCCTCCAGCCAGATGCAAATCAGCCAAAACACACAGGGGGAGGGGGGGGGGTGGGGGGGGGGGAATGAATAGGGTCGTGTGCCGCGCAGACTCCTGTTTTTGTGTGCCTGTGTTGTGCATTAAAGCGGCACTCCATTTAATCGTCTCTCCTTTAGTCCCGGCGAGGCGAGGCGAGGGGCTTGTCAACACTTCAACGACCACCCCCACATTTCATGTGTACGAAGGAACTGCAGACGCTGTGGTTTCAACCACAAAAAGCTGGAGTAACTCAGCGGGTCGTAGAAACATAGAAAATAAGGTGCAGGAGGAGGTCATTCGGCCCTTCGAGCCAGCACCGACCGCCATTCAATGTGATCGTGGCTGATCATCCACAATCAGTACCCCGTTCCTGCTTTCTCTCCACACCACTTGATTCCGTTGGCCCTAAGAGCTAAATCTAACTCACTATTGAAAATATCCAGTGAATTGGCCCCACTGCCTCTCCCCCTCTCTCTTATTTACCTAAATGTACCGAATACTGAAAGACCTGGATAGAGTGGATGTGGAGAGGATGTTTCCACTAGTGGGAGAGTCTAGGACCAGAGGGCACAGCCTCAAAATTAAAGGACGTTCCTTTAGGAAGGAGATGAGGAGGAATTTCTTTAGCCAGAGAGTGGTACAGCGGATACAATAGACAATAAGTGCAGGAGGAGGCCATTCGGCCCTTCGAGCCAGCACCGCCATTCAATGTGATCGTGGCTGATCATTCTCAATCAATACCCCGTTCCTGCCTTCTCTCCCTGACTCCGCTATCCTTAAGAGCTCTATCCAGCTCTCTCTTGAATGCATTCATAGAATTGGCCTCCACTGCCTTCTGAGGCAGAGAATTCCACAGATTCACAACTCTCTGGGTGAAAACGTTTTTCCTCATCAGTCCTAAATGGCCGACCGCTTATTCTTAAACTGTGACCCCCCTGGTTCTGGACTCCCCCAACATGGGGAACATTTTTTTCCTGCATCTGGCCTGTCCAAGGGCTTTAGAATTTTATGTTTCTAGAAAATTCTGAATTTTATATGTTTCTATAAAATGCCTCTTCAGCAGCATCTCTGGAAGAAAAGGAACGGGTGACGTTTCGGGTCGAGACCCTTCTTCAGTCTGAAACGTCACCTGTTCGATCCTTCTCTCCAGAGATGCTACCTGAGCCGCTGAGTTACTCCAGCTTTTTGTGTCTACCCCACATTTCACCCATGACTTAAATTCCCTGCAATGGGGGATGCGTAAATGGCCGATTTCCTGTTTTATTTACCACTCTCTGGCTAAAGAAATTCCTCCTCATCTCCTTCCTAAAGGAACGTCCTTTAATTTTGAGGCTGTGCCCTCTGGTCCTAGACTCTCCCACTAATGGAAACATCCTCTCCACATCCACTCTATCCAGGCCTTTCAGTATTCGGTACGTTTAGGTAAATAAGAGAGAGGGGCAAGATTTTATGGGGTCTGGATGTGTACTTATCAGGCAGCATGGATCTAGTCAGACATTTCTGGGTGTCAATCATGCTCTTAAGTGTGTTCACTGTGGTCTGCAGATTGCACTGCAAGTTCCCACAGAGAGCCTTGCAATATTTCCTGGAGCACCTTTTTGGTGTTTAAATATTGGGGTAAATATTGACCGGAGAGAAAGAGAGGGGTGCAGATAGGGTTGCCAACTTCCTCACTCCCAAATACAGGACAGGGTGATGTCACCGCCCCGCGCCCCACGTGACCTCACCCAGCCAGGGGCCACGTGCTCCCGTCCACCATTGGTGGAGTGGGAGCACGTGGCCGCTAACTGGGTGAGGTCACGTGGGGCGCGGGGCGATGACGTCACCCTTTGTCCCTCATTCAGGAGGAAGTTGGCAGCCCTACTAATACGGGACAAGGGCGGTCCCGTACGGGATAAACTAATTTAGCCCAAAATACGGGATGTCCCGGCTAATAGGGAACAGTTGGCAACCCTCGGTGCAGATGAAAGAACCAGCTTCTCCTTCTCACCCAACAAACAGCCAACAGTGGCCAGTTTCCTTTATCATCGTTACTTTTGTTGCACGTCTTTCATTCATTGTTCTTTAACTTTCCCCTGACTAGTCTGAAGAAGGGTCTCGACCAGAAACGTCACCCATTCCTCCTCTCCAGAGAGAGATGCTGCCTGTCCTGCTGAGTTACTCCAGCTTTTTGTGTGTGTCTTCGGTGTACACCAGCTTCTGCGGTTCCTTCCTGCGCATCCTGTCTCTCACTCTCTCCCTTACTCCATCGGCTTGTTGATCTTTAATGTGTAGGCAGGAACTGCAGGTGTAGGAAGGAACTGCGGATGCTGGTTTAAACCGAAGATAGACAGAAAAGGCTGGAGTAACTCCATATCTGGAGGGAAAGACTGGACAGGCAACATCTATGGAGGGAAAAAAGGGGTGACGTTTCGGGTTGAGACCTTTCTTCAGACTCAGCGGGACACGCAGCATCTTTCTCGAGAAGGAACTCGAACCGAAATGTCACCCATTCCTTCTATCCAGAGATGCTGCCTGACCCGCTGAGTAACTCCAGCATTTTGTGTTGATCTTTAATTCCTCATTCGCTTTGTCAGTCTGCTTCCCTTTCTCTCTCTCTCGTTCTCCGTCGATTTTGCTCTCCTTTTAGTACCTCTGTGGTACAGAGGTAAGAACCATACATTGATGTGGTTGGACAATGTGGTTTTGACAGGAACTGCTGATTGTACAGCTGTGATACCTCAATGAAATTTGTGCATTGGTCATGAGGCTGTTTTACGTTGCAGGCACTGAAGAGGTTAGATTTTCCACTCGTGCTAACCTGTGCGTTTATACAGAACTCTCATTGTCTGTACATGGACACAAAATGCTGGAGTAACTCAGCAGGACAGGCAGCATCACTGGAGAAAAGGAATGGCTGAGGTTTCGGGTCGAGACCCTTCATCTGACTGTAACTCGATTTCACCTAGCCCACCCGACTCTCAGTCTGAAGAAGGGTCTTGACCCGAAACGTCACCCCTTCCTTCTCTCCCGAGATGCTGCCTGACCTGCTGAGTTACTCCAGCATTTTGTGAATAAATACCACAGCTAACAATGGTGGCCTGTTTCCTTTACCATCGTTACTGTTTTTGCATTTCTTTCATTCATTGGTTTTCTCCATCTCTCTACGTTCACCGTCTGTCTATATCTCCCGTTTCCCTCTCCCACCCGACTCTCGGTCTGAAGAGGGGCCTCCAGCCGAAGCGTCACCTGCCCCTTTTTCTCCAGAGGTGGCGCCTGCCCTGCCGAGCCGCTCCAGCTTTTAATTTTGCGTCTGGCCTCATTGTCTCTCTCTTTCTTTTCTTGGTCAACTTCGCTCTTCTTAGTCTTCCCCATCCCTCACTTCGTTTAGAGAACAGGGGGATGCAAAAAAAAGCTGGGGTAACCCAGCAGGACAGGCGGCACCTCTGGAGACAAGGAACGGGGCCTTTTCGGGTCGAGACCCTTCTTATCACTTTATTTCGCTTCTCTCCCCCTCGCTGGCGCGCACTTTCTCTCTCCCTCTCTCTCTCCCTCTCTCTCTCTCTCTCCCCCTCTCCCCCTCTCTCTCTCTCTTCCCTGCTCTCGGCTTTTGTGCGATTCAGACGGCCCCGGGTCTCAAGTCTGATCTGCTGCGAACAAAAGGAGTTTGCCGATATGGGTAAAGCACGCTTAGAGCTCTCTGTCTCTCTAGAGAGAGAGAGAGAGAGAGAAAGAGTGGGACCTCTCTCTATGCCCCCCCCCCCCTTAAGAAGAGGCCCCTTCTCGCTCGCTCTCTCTCTCTCTCTTTATTTCCCTGCCTCTATTGAATGTGGACAAAGCCCTGGCACGTGTGTCATGAATAGGAGCGGGACAAAAGGAGCAGGCTGGACGTGTGGCACC
Organism: Rhinoraja longicauda; assembly: GCF_053455715.1. Lineage (NCBI taxonomy): Eukaryota > Metazoa > Chordata > Chondrichthyes > Rajiformes > Arhynchobatidae > Rhinoraja > Rhinoraja longicauda. Next base: position 22,140,138 of record NC_135986.1, on the reverse strand, counting down.
CTCATCGCCATTTACATAATGGGGAGCAAACACGCGCCAGAACAGGTACATCTGGTGCCCCCTGGGAGACTCGGCAGTCCGCCTTGGATCAGATTACGCTCTTTGTGTGATTGGTTCCTCATCCCAAGCCATCTGCTTGAGATGGACCAGACAATGGGTTTGTGTAGCCTTTAAATAGCCCGGACTAACACTGCCACTGATCAGTTCCAAGTAGGGGGGAGACTGCTGCCTGGTAGTGCACACTCTCTCTTCCATCTCCTGCGCAGCCTTTAGGATCACGGAGCTTGCTTGTGTGTGTTGGGGGAGTTCACTCTCTCTCTCTCTCTCTCTCTCTCTCTCTCCGCTTGACAGGACACGGTAGTCAAGGAGCCAGCGGAGCCGAGATGCCTCGAGGGTTCCTGGTGAAGAGGACCAACAGGGCCGCCCCCGTCTCGTACAGGGTGCGCGGCGCCGACGAGGGGCCGAGGTTCACGGAGGGTCTGCCCTGGGGCCACGGGATGCCCGGCTCGCCCTGCGCCCCTTCCCACAGCCCGGACCGTCCGGGGAGGCCGGCCAACTCCAGCTCGCCCGTCTCGGCCGAGTCCTTCCCTGGCCCGTCGGCCCTGGCGTCCTCGCTGGGGCACGCCGCTGCCTCTGTGTCCGACGGGGAGGTGGAGATGGGCTCCAGCTGCGCCCCCGCCCCCGCCCCTGCCCCCGCCCGGCCGGCCAAGAGGCAGGGGGCCGAGGCCGAGGGCAGGGCCCAGCGGAAGAGGCCCAGGGCGGAGAGGAAGGCCTGTCGGGACGAAGTGACCACCTCACCGGTCCTGGGGCTGAGGATCACCGGGGAGCTGACGGACTGCCAGCAGCCCAGGGTGTCCGGGCGGCCCCTGGGAGAGTTCATCTGCCAGCTGTGCAAGGAGGAGTACGTGGACTCTCTGTCTCTGGCCCAGCACCGCTGTTCCAGGATCGTCCGCGTGGAGTACCGCTGTGCCGAGTGTGACAAGGTGTTCAGCTGCCCGGCCAACCTGGCCTCCCACTGCCGCTGGCACAAGCCCAAGAACCCCGGCGGCCTGCAGGACCAGGAGGCGGCCAAAGTTAAATCCCGAGCCGAGAGCCGGCGGGAGAGCTGCGACCCCTCGCCCCTGGCCTGCGACGGGCCCGGCCACCACGAGGACGAGCTGTTCGACTGCCCGCTGTGCGGCAAGCGGTTCCGGCGGCAGGCCTACCTCCGCAAGCACATGGCCACCCACCGGCCGCCCGTCCTCTTCCCCGGCAGCCGGCAGCTCCTCCGCCAGCCCCCCGCCGCCCCTCCCCCGCACGCGCTGCGGCCGGCCGAGGACGTGCCGGCCAAAGCCCGCCCCGGGGCGCCCTACGCCGCCTGCCCGGTGCCAAGCCGGCCTCTGGAGAAGAGCAGGCAAGTGGTGTTGCTTCAGCTCTCCACCGTGCACGCGGTGATGTGAGCGGAGGGCAGGAAACCCCCTCCCCCCCCACCTCGCTCCCCCCTCCCCCCTCCGTCTCCCTCAGCCGTATTTATTCTCTGCGTGTGTGCGTCTGCGTGTTTGTGTGAATGAGCAAAGACGATTAAAACTGTCCTGAAACAATGAACACGGGGTGGGGAAAGAAAGATTCACTGGCGTCTTTGCAATACTGTAACGGTTACAGAACAAGTATAAAACTATATTATTTATTTATATATATTTTTTGTTGATTTTATATATATCTATATATATATCTATATATATTGAACTTTTTGTACAAGAACTTCCTGCAAGTGTTCAGAGACATTTTTGGGGTATTGCCCCTGGCTGAAATCTGTATTTTTCGTAACAGCTATAAATGACACGTGCCTGAAAGTACAATTTTATTCTCTTACTGTTGCAAAGGAACTTTTTGTCACCTGTGGCAATTTTCATGTTGGTGTTGTTTTGTTTCTGAGAATATTTTAAATAAAATGTCAAAACTTTAAAAATGGCCTGGTGTAGGTACTTCCTGACAGGTGCAGAGTGCTTCAGAAGTTCACAAGTGATGGGAGCAGAATTAGGCCATTCGGCCCGTCAGGACTACCCCGCCATTCGATCGTGGCTGATCTATCTCTCCCTCCTAACCCCATTCTCCTGCCTTCTCCCCGTAAACCCGTACTAAATCAAGAATCTATCTATCTCTGCCCTAAAAATATCTGTTGACTTAGGCCCCAACAGCCTTCTTGTGGAAAGAGGTGGCGCTGAAGGTAGTTAGAGAGAGAGCTCCAAAGTCAAATCAGATCATAACTGATGTAAAGGGCAGTGTCTTAATGTCAGTCTGAAGAAAGGTCTCGACCCGAAATGTCACCCATTCCTTCTCTCCTGAGATGCTGCCTGACCTGCTGAGTTACTCCAGCATTTTGTGAAGAAGTGTCTTAATGCACTCGCCCAACTAAATCCCATCTCAGGTAAATCATAATGTTCACAGGTTTTTTTAGGAGTTGAAGATTTACGCTCCCCTCTTGCATGGAAGAGTGCTTCTAACAGATTAGACACACAGTGCTGGAGTAATTCAGCGGGTCAGGCAGCATCTCTGGCGAAAATTTGATTATGAAAGGGATAAAAAGACACAAAGTGCTGGAGTAATTCAGTGGGTCAGGCAGCATCTCTGGCGAACATGGTTTACGAAAGGAAAAAAAAAGGCACAAAGTGCTGGAGTAATTCAGTGGGTCAGGCAGCATCTCTGGCGAACTTTGATTACGAAAGGGAAAAAAAGACACAAAGTGCTGGAGTAATTCAGCGGGCCAGGCAGCATCTCTGGCCAACATGGATTACGAAAGGGAAAAAAAAGACACAAAGTGCTGGAGTAATTCAGTGGGTCAGGCAGCATCTGTGGCCAACATGGATTACGAAAGGGAAAAAAAAAGACACAAAGTGCTGGAGTAATTCAGTGGGTCAGGCAGCATCTGTGGCCAACATGGATTACGAAAGGGAAAAAAAAGACACAAAGTGCTGGAGTAATTCAGTGGGTCAGGCAGCATCTGTGGCCAACATGGATTACGAAAGGGAAAAAAAAGACACAAAGTGCTGGAGTAATTCAGTGGGTCAGGCAGCATCTGTGGCCCACATGGATTACGAAAGGGAAAAAAAAAGACACAAAGTGCTGGAGTAATTCAGCGGGTCAGGCAGCATGCCTGGAGAATAAGGATAGTTGACGTTTTGGGTCGGGACCCTTCTTTAGGCACTGGTAATTCAGAGACTAGCTATTCAGATGGTTACGACTGATTGCTCTCCTGAACAGCTCGGCCTTAGATTGTGTTCCAACATTGTGGGCTCCATACCTCTCCCTCTAATCGTGCCACACCAGCAAACCCCCACCCCCCCCCCCCCCCCCCACCGATCCATTTCCCCTCATCCCCTGCTCACCACACTACCAGGGGAAATTGTTTCTCAAATTCTTATCGTGCTAAATGTTTAAATCCAACAATCAGATAACGCAGAAGATAGGCACAAAAAGCTGAAGTAACTCAGCGGGTCAGACAGCATCTCTGGAGGAATGTCGAAGGTTTCGGGGAGAAGGCAGGAGAATGGGGTTAGGAGGGAGAGATAGATCAGCCATGATTGCATAGACTTGATGGACCGAATGGCCTAATTCTACTCCTAACACTTATGATCTTATGAGGAAAGGAATAGGTGACGTTTCGGGTCGAGACTCTTCTTCAGACTTCAGACTTCTTCGTCACCCGTTACTTCTCTCCAGAGATGCTGCCTGACCCGCTGAGTTACTCCAGCATTTTGTGTCTACCTTCGGTTTAAGCCAGCGTCTGCAGTTCCTTCCTACATAATCAGATAACACCTTCAGTCGGTCGATCAAACATAAAATGAGCACAAGCCAAGTTCAAGATGCTGCCTGACCTGCTGAGTTACTCCAGCATTTTGTGAATAAATACCTTCGATTTGTACCAGCATCTGCAGTTATTTTCTTATAGCCAAGTTCAAGAGACACTTTAATCCTTCTGAGAGCTGGCAAATCTGCATTGCAGCCACTCCAGGGTTAATCTCTCCTTCCCGAGATATTGCCCAGAGCTGAACATAACTCCAGATGCAGTAAATGAATGATGCTTAGTTCTTGACCTTAGGATTCCATGAATAAAGGACAATATTTAATTTGCAGACTTTGATTGCTTATTGTCCAGTAACTGTTCTTAAAATGTGTCATTTTCTTTCCTCCTCAGTTGGAGGGTATTATATCTACCAACTTCTGGCTCTCAAATGCTAAGTTAAGCAGATGCAGTTGTTATTAGCAAGGGGGGGGGGGGGGGGGGGGGAACAGGTTTTAGGTGACTGGCACCAGACCCGGGAGGTGACAGGTGGATCAAGGTTGAAGCAGTAAATAGCCAAGATCTCTGGCAAACTTGCCTGAACAGCTCCATCCAAGACCGCAAGAAATCACTGTGAATTGTGGACACAGCCCAGACTATCACACCAACCGACCTCCCGTCCATTTACTCAATTTTTACCTCACGCTGCCTCGGCAAGGCCAGCAGCATAATCGAGGACGAGTCGCACACTAGCCACTCCCTCTTATCATATCATCATATCATATCATAGATATACAGCCGGAAACAGGCCTTTTCGGCCCACCAAATCCGTGCCGCCCAGCGATCCCCGTACATTAACACTATCCTACACCCACTAGGGACATTTTTTACATTTACCCAGCCAATTAACCTACATACCTGTACGTCTTTGGAGTGTGGGAGGAAACCGAAGATCTCGGAGAAAACCCACGCAGGTCACGGGGAGAACGTACAAACTCCTTGCAGTGCAGCACCCGTAGTCAGGATCGAACCTGAGTCTCCGGCGCTGCATTCGCTGTAAAGCAGCAACTCTACCGCTGCGCTACCGTGCCGCCGTGGGGCAAAAGGTATAGAAGTGTGAAAACGTACAAATCCAGATTCAGGGACAGTTTCTTCCCAGTTTTTATCAGGCAACTGAACCATCTTACCACAACCCGAGAGCAGTCCTGCAATACTATCTGCCTCATTGGAGATCTCGGTGAAAACCCACCCAGGTCTCGGGGAGAATGTACAAACTCCGTACAGACAAGCACCCGTGGTCAGGATCAAACCCGGGTCCCTGGTGTAGTGAGGCAGTATCTCTATGCCACTGTGCCGCCCAAATGTTCCGTCATTAATGTTGGAACTAAAGGGGCATCATTTTATGGGTTCTCACTTCATCTCCACCCACCTTTCCAGTGAATACGATCCCAGGAATCTATCATATTGCAGATTAAACAGCATAGAGCCATAGGGTGATAGAGCGTGGTGAACAGGCCCTTTGGCTGAACTTGCCCAAACCAGCCAACATGTCCCAGCTACCCTAGTCCCACCTGCCTGCGCTTGGTCCATACCCCTCCAAACCTGTCCTATCCATGTCCCTGTCCACATTGCGATAGTCCCTGCCTCAACTACCTCCTCCGGCAGCTCGTTCCATACACCCACCACCCTTCCTGAGAAAAGGTTAGATTCCCTTAGATTCCAAATAAATCCTATTAAATCGTTTCCCCTTCACCATAAACCTGTGCCCCCTGGTCCTTGATTCACCTACTCCGGGCAAGAGACCCTGTGCGGCTCCCCGATCGATTCGTCTCATGTTTTTATCCATAAAGTACACCACTGCAAGCTCCCAGCCAAGGTGCACATCATCAATCTCATTCCTCCTCTTCCCCTTCCTCCTTGTCATTAAGGCTGCAGAAGACAGATCTTGAATTAATTTGTAATTTTCAAAAGTGGAAAGAGAGTAGCCAGCCACACAATGTGAAACGTCCCGGCACTTTTAATTTCTCCACGTTACCGCGGAGCTAGCAGGCAACTGGTTGCTGTGCTACGGACTCAAATTCTCTGATCCACTTTCTTTGTTACGGGTTGTACAGGACCATCTGTCAGTGCGTCACTCCCCTTCCCCCTTCCCCTCACCCCCCCCCCCCCCAAACCCTCCGCCACAGCCTCCCTGGGTGAGGGAAGGACTATTTGCATCTTTTAGCTTTGCAGACACAAAAGCCACATGTTCTGATTTTTTTTTGACATCAGCCTAGATTAATTCTGAATTTTAAAGACACGAATCCCCAGACGGTACCCTTCCTAATCCGGCCCCTTGTCGCCGGCTGTAAATACATGGGATCTCAGCGACTGAACTCCTCGGTGAATGGGGACTGAGACCTGCGCCTTACAATCAATGTACAGTACGATCACCTACACACGCATGCACGCATGGCCAATAATTCACAGTCACGTGCACAAAGACTCTTCACACCCCTGCAACAGTCTGTTCGAACTCCTTCCATCGGGCAGACGATACAAGGCCTTCTATGCCCGCACCTCCAGACTCAGGAACAGCTTCATCCCCAGGGCCATAGCTGCTATGAACCGGTCCTGCTGAGCCGGATGGCCACAACACATAGATCAACTTGCACTTTACCCTGTCTAAAAACTGTTACAATTGTTTCGTTTCGTTGGGTTTCTGTTAATTACTTAAATTATTGCATCGTATGGGAGGCGCATTCCCAATCTCGTTGTACCCCTGGGTACAATGACAATAAAGATATATTGTATTATATTGTATTGTATTGTACCACAGGCTAAATTCAGATCAGATTCGTTTCCTTTTTGCCAGACCCACATGCGTGGGAAGGAATTGCAGATGGCGGTTTATACCGAAGGTAGACACAAAGTGGCTCAGCGGGTCAGGCAGCATGTCTGGAGAAAAAGGATGGGTGACGTTTCGGTGTCTGAAGAAGGGTTCCGACCCCATCCTTTTTCTCCAGAGAAGCCGCCTGACCCGCTGAGTTACTCCAGCACTTTGTGTCTATCTTTAGGGGTTTTTTGCCATATACTTCAGGGTCCATGAAATTCGTGATGTACACAAACCTTAGAGTAAACAGTGCATATTCTGCTGTGCTGCTGCAAGTACGAATTCCATTGTTCTACCTGGGACATAGGACAATAAAACACTCTTGATACATGGTAATGATAGGTGCACCAATGAATACTAGTGTTCCAAACATAAAGATAGACTCAAAAAGCTGGAGTAACTCAGCGGGTCAGGCAGCATCTCTGGAGAGAAGGGGACGTACAACGAGATCTGGGTGTCCTAGTGCATTAGTCACTGAAAGGAAGCATGCAGGTACAGCAGGCAGTGAAGAAAGCCAATGGAATGTTGGCCTTCATAACAAGAGGAGTTGAGTATAGGAGCAAAGAGGTCCTTCTGCAGTTGTACAGGGCCCTAGTGAGACCGCACCTGGAGTACTGTGTGCAGTTTTGGTCTCCAAATTTGAGGAAGGATATTCTTGCTATTGAGGGCGTGCAGCGTAGGTTTACTAGGTTAATTCCCGGAATGGCGGGACTATCATATGTTGAAAGACTGGAGCGACTAGGCTTGTATACACTGGAATTTAGAAGGATGAGAGGAGATCTTATCGAAACGTATAAGATTCTTGGACACGTTAGAGGCAGGAAACATGTTCCCAACGTTGGGGGAGTCCAGAACAAGGGGCCACAGTTTTAGAATAAGGGGTAGGCCATTTAGAACTGAGATGAGGAATAACTTTTTCAGTCAGAGAGTTGTGAATCTGTGGAATTCTCTGCCTCAGAAGGCAGTGGAGGCCAATTATCTGAATGCATTCAAGAGAGAGTTAGATAGAGCTCTTAAGGATAGCGGAGTCAGGGGGTATGGGGAGATGGCAGGAACAGGGTACTGATTGAGAATGATCAGCGATGATCACATTGAATGGCGGTGCTGGCTCGAAGGGCCGAATGGTCTACCCCTGCACCTATTGTCTATTGTCTAAAGCAATAACGTTTAATAACAATAATAAGGATAGTCCGAGGGTCACCAATGAGGTAGATAGTAGTTCAGCACTGCCCCCTGGGTGTGGTGGGATGATTCAGTTGCCTGATATCAGACTCCTATCAGACTATCAGACTCCTGAACCAGTCACCTCTTTCACAGCCCATACTTGCATGTGCTGCCGCAAACACTTTCTCTGAACTCTAAAGATGGTGGGGGGGGGGGGGGATTTAATGGGAAGCTGAGGGATAATATTTTTACACAAATGGTGGCGGGTGTGTGGAACAAGCTGCCGGAGGAGGTATTTGAGTCAGGTACTATCGCAACATGTAAGAAACATTTGGACAGGTACATGGATAGGATCGGTTTGTAGTGATAGGGGCCAAACGCAGGTAGGTGGGACTAGTGTAGCTGGGACATGCTGGCCGGTGTAGGCAAGTTGAGCCTAGGGGCTTGTTTCCACGCTGTAAAACTCTATGACTAATTCATTCGGTTATTCCGTTATTGCGATTTAGGTTTCTTTTGCTCTACTTCTGAATGTAATTCAATCTATGCACCATTCTCATGTTTGGAACATGTGTAGGAAGGAACTGCAGATGCTGGTTTAAATCAAAGATAGACACAAAATGCTGGAGTAACTCAGCGGGACAGGCAGCATCTCTGGAGTGACGTTTCGGGTCGAGACCCTTCTTCAGACTGGTCTATCTTTATGTTCGGAGTAACTCAGCATGACAGGCAGCATCTCTGGAGATGTTCTTTATCCCATCCACATCATCGTCTATATCTATCATTTCCCTTTCCCCTGACTCTAGATTCGGCCTTCGAGCCTGTACGCACCGCCATTCAATGTGATCATGGCTGATCATTCTCAATCAGTACCCCGTTCCTGCCTTCACCCCATACCCCCTGACTCCGTTATCCTTAAGAGCTCTATCTAGCTCTCTCTTGAATGCATTCAGAGAATTGGCCTCCACTGCCTTCTGAGGCAGAGAATTCCACAGATTCACAACTCTCTGACTGAAAAAGTTTTTCCTCATCTCCGTTCTAAATGGCCTACCCCTTATTCTTAAACTGTGGCCCCTGGTTCTGGACTCCCCCAACATTGGGAACATGTTTCCTGCCTCTAACGTGTCCAACCCCTTTAATAATCTTATACGTTTCGATAAGATCCCCTCTCATCCTTCGAAATTCCACTGTATACAAGCCCAGTCGCTCCAATCTTTCAACATATGACAGTCCCGCCATTCCGGGAATTAACCTACCCTGCACGGAAACTTTGGTTTCCTCCCGCATTCCAAAGACCTACAAGGTTTGTCGGTTAATTGGCTTTGTGTAAATGTTTTTTTTTAATTGTCCCCAGTGTAGGATATAGTGTTAATGTGCGGGAATTGCTGGTCGGTGAGTGGGGCCAGCGGGCCGAAGGGGTTGTTTCCGTGCTGTGTCTCGAGAATTAAAACTGATAAATAAGAGGGAACAGACGGGAAGGAGAGAAAAAGAGAGAGTTTGAAATGAGGGTCCGAAGCCAGGCAAATGATGGCAATGGCCGCCTGTTCAAGATAGACCACTGTGTGCGATGTGGGAGGGAGGCGCTGAGAATATATGGAGATAAAAGCAGCCCTTGAACATGGCTCTAGGTTTAACGGTTGGACTTGACACGAGGAGGGGAGGGGAGGGGGGGCGGGGGGCGTGTAGGGATGCTCCAACAATACTCAACGGTCCCATCACCCCCGGGAGCAGGTTTCAAATCTAGCCCCGCCAGATGGTACACTGCAGAACGTTATCAGCAGACGGCAAGGGTCACCTCCCAGTGGGCAGAGGGCCGATCACTCCCCTGTCACTGGCAGCCCCAGCCCTGATTAGAACAAATACTGGTTGCACCGAAGGCTGGGAAATAAAAGAGAAATGCGCCCGTTGCCTCAGGGAAAGCACCAGCGGGACATTTGGCACATCTAATGGAGTTTACACACATTTACACCACAATACCAAGCTATATACTACAACAATCCGTGTCCCTCGGTGGCACACTGAGAAACCGTACGTTATCACCCACACACATCCTGCACATATCGCTGTAAAGCCCTGATAAACTTTAATACCCGTCGCAAACCACAATTAAAGGACCTTCTTTTAGGAAGGAGTTGAGGGGAAATTGCTTTAGTCAGAATCTGTGGGACTCTTTGCCGCAGAAGGCTGTGGAGGCCAAGTCAGTGGATATTTTTAAGGCAGAGATAGATTTTTGATTAGTACAGGTGTCAAAGGTTACAGGGAGAGGGCAGGAGAATTGGGTTGAGAGGAGGGAGAGATAGATCAGTCATGATCATGATGTGGAATCTGAATGCATTCAAGAGAGAGCTAGATAGAGCTCTTAAGGATAGCGGAGTCAGGGGGTATGGGGAGAAGGCAGGAACGGGGTACTGATTGAGAATGATGAGCCATGATCACATTGAATGGCGGTGCTGGCTCGAAGGGCCGAATGGCCTCCTCCTGCACCTATTGTCTATTGTCTATTGTCTATGATTGAATGGCGGAGTAGACTTGATGGGCCGAATGGCCCAATTCTGCTCCTATCACATTTGACCCTATGACCAAACACGTTGTTAAGACTCCACATCTCTCGATTCAGCTCTCTGATATGCTTCACACCAGACATGACACCAATGAGCGAAGGAAGGGACTGCAGGTGCTGGTTTACACCGAAGATAGACACTGAACGCTGGAGCAACTCGGCGGGTCAGGCAGCAACTCTGGGGAAAAGGAATAGGTGACGTTTCGGGTCGAGACCCTTCTTCAGATAACAATGACATGCCTACACTCTGATATACCCCACACCCCTCACTTGCCACACTTGGATAAGCACTGCACCTCTCCCTGTGTCACAATCTGAGATGCCCCCCACACAATCCCTGTGTACCAATCTGAGATGCCCCCCACACAATCCCTGTGTACCAATCTGAGATGCCCCCCACACAATCCCTGTGTCACAATCTGATATGCCCCCCACGCAATCCCTGTGTACCAATCTGAGATGCCCCCCACACAATCCCTGTGTACCAATCTGAGATGCCCCCCACACAATCCCTGTTACCAATCTGAGATGCCCCCCACACAATCCCTGTTACCAATCTGATATGTCCCCCACATAATCCCTGTGTCAACTATGATACACCCAACACCCTCCCTGTCCCACACTCTGATACACCCCACACCCTCCCCGTGCCACTCTGATACACCCCACACCCTCCCCGTGCCACTCTGATACACCCCACACTCTCCCTGTGCCACACTCTGATACACCCCACACCCTCCCTGTCCCACACTGATACACCCCACTCTCTCTATCCCACACTGATACACCCCACACTCTCTGTCCCACACTGATACACCTCACACTCTCTCTGTGCCACACTCTGATACACCCCACTCTCTCTGTGCCACTCTGATACACCCCACACACTCTCTGTGCCACTCTGATACACCCCACACTCTCTGTGCCACACTGATACACCCCACTCTCTCTGTCCCACACTGATACACCCCACACTCTCTCTGTGCCACACTGATACACCCCACACTCTATCTGTGCCACTCTGATACACCCCACACTCTCTGTGCCACTCTGATACACCCCACACACTCCCTGTCCCACACTCTGATACACCCCACACTCTCTCTGTGCCACTCTGATACACCCCACACTCTCTCTGTGCCACTCTGATACACCCCACACTCTCTGTGCCACACTGATACACCCCACACACTCTCTGTCCCACACTCTGATACACCCCACACTCTCTGTCCCACACTCTGATACACCCCACACTCTCTGTCCCACACTCTGATACACCCCACACTCTCTCTGTGCCACTCTGATACACCCCACACTCTCTGTGCCACACTGATACACCCCACACTCTCTCTGTGCCATACTCTGATATGTCTCATGCCCCTCACCATGGCACTCTGATACACCCCACACTCTCTGTGCCACTCTGATACACCCCACACTCTCTCTGTCACACTCTGATAAACCCCACACTCTGATACACCCCACACTCTCTCTGTGCCACTCTGATACACCCCACACACTCTGATACACCCCACACTCTCTCTGTGCCATACTCTGATATGTCTCATGCCCCTCACCATGGCACTCTGATACACCCCACACTCTCTGTGCCACTCTGATACACCCCACACTCTCTCTGTCCCACACTCTGATAAACCCCACACGCTCTCTGTGCCACACTCTGATACCTCTCATGCACCTCACTATGGCACTGATATAGTCCATTACACCTCATTGTGATGCTCAAACACAGCCCATCTCCCATACTGTTATACCCCGCTGTATTAGATGTACCATGATTAGTTTAGTTTAGTTTAAAGATACAGCTGGGAAACAGGACCTTCGGCCCACCGAGCCCGTGCCCACCTGCCATCCCTGTATTGTATTATAATTCATTTATTAGCCAATCAAAGTAAAAACATATAAGGAATTTGATTTGCCATACAGTCATACCAAAAAAGCAACAAGACACACAACTACATAAAAGTTAACATAAACATCCACCACAGCGGCTCCCCCACTGTGATGGGAGGCAATAACGTCTAATCTTCTTCCCTCGAAACGCATAAGATTATTATCTTATCGAAACGTAGAAGATTATTATCTTATCGAAACATAAAAGATTATTATCTTATCGAAACGTAGAAGATTATTATCTTATCGAAACGTAGAAGATTATTATCTTATCGAAACGTAGAAGATTATTAAGGGGTTGGACACGTTAGAGGCAGGAAACATGTTCCCAATGTTGGGGGAGTCCAGAACAAGGGGCCACAGTTTAAGAATAAGGGGTAGGCCATTTAGAACGGAGATGAGGAAAAACCTTTTCAGTCAGAGAGTTGTGAATCTGTGGAATTCTCTGCCTCAGAGGGCAGTGGAGGCCAATTCTCTGAATGCATTCGAGAGAGAGCTAGATAGAGCTCTTAATGATAGCGGAGTCAGGGGGTATGGGGAGAAGGCAGGAACGGGGTACTGATTGAGAATGATCAGCCATGATCACATTGAATGGTGGTGCTGGCTCGAAGGGCCGAATGGCCTCCTCCTGCACCTATTGTCTATTGTCCTTATTCTCCCGCAGACGGGGCAGTTGAACCATCCGCAGTCGGGGCGATCGAAGCTCCCGCGTCACGGCGATCGTAGCTCCCGCTATCGGGGCGTTTGAAGCTCCTGCGGCTTGGAGCTCCTGAAGTCGGTCCCGAACCAGAGGACCGCGAGCTCCACGATGTTAAGTCCGCAGGCTCTCAATGTCGATCCTCAGCAAGAGGCCGCCAGCTCCACGATGTTGGGCCGCAATACGGACGGAGATACGATACGGAAACGGCCGCAGCTCCGTCGAGGAAAGAGATAATAAAAAGTTTCCCCCACCCCCCCACATAATACAAAACTAAAGATACACTAAAACACACATTTAACAACAGACTAAAAACAACAAAAGAAAAAGGACGAGACAGACTGTTGGCGAGGCTGCCATCGAACGGAGCCACCACTATCCTACACACTGGGGACAGTTTACAATTTTTAACGAAGCCAACTATCCTACAAGCGTGTACGTCTCTGGAGTGGGGGAGGAAACCGGAGCATGCAGAAACAACCCACGTGGTCACGGGGAGAACGTACAAACTCCCTGCAGACAGCACCCGTAGTCAGGATCAAACCCGGGTCTCTGGCACTTTAAGGCAGCAACTCTACTGTTGCGCCACCCAGTTCTCTCTCTGTTGCTGGGAATTCCATTAAGGCAGCATGGTGTCATCACAGGTAGTGGTCAATAAGGCTTTTGGCACTTTGGCCTTCATCAGTCAGAGTATTAAGTTCATAGGTTGGGAGATAGTCACAAAAAGCTGGAGTAACTCAGCGGATCAGACAGCATCTCTGGAGAAAAGGAATGAGAGTCTGAAGAAGGGTCTCGACCCGCAACGTCACCCATTCCGTCCATCCAGAGAAGCTGCCTGTCCCGCTGAGTTACTCCAGCATTTTGTGCCTCTCTTCAGTGTAAACCAGCATCTGCAGTTCCTTCCTACACAAACCTCACGCTTGTGCTCTGCCTCTTTTCAGAAACTCCTGCTTTACAATTAAGTGGGCGCGAGATGTCGGGAGGGGAGGGAAGGTGGGGGGGGGGGGGGGCAGGGGTCCCAGATTTGAAGCAAAACTCTCTCCTAGCAACCCGGCCCACTTTCTGGGGGATAATCAGCGGGTTTCTGTGGCAGCCGACAGCTGCCAGTTACCCAGCGGAGAGTGTGAATCGCTGCATTGAGTGCAAGGGGGAAGGGGTCGGTGCGGAGTCTGGGTGCGCTTGCAGCATAGGAATGCGCTCAGCGACTCCAGCGCCTCGTGGAATTCGAAGCCGGCACCTGTCGAGGCTGAGAACCGTGGATGCTTTGACAGCTCCTTGTATTGGACAAAAGGGGCTGCCAAACGGACAAAATGAATAGAGGCTATGAACAGGATCCCCTGCCAGCACTTCACATAAAGCCAGCCTGGTCTCGGCTTTATGCTTCCTAGATGCAGGCTCTTTAATTGATCAACAGTCGGGGCAGCTCTGAAGAGCTGACAGCCTACCCATTGCTCCAGCATTGCTGTCAGTACAACACTTTTGGCCCCTCCCGTCCAAGCTTCCTCTAGCTTACGGTAGTAGAGAGGTAGAGAGGAAGGTAGAGAGAGAGAGACGTGCAGAGGTACAGGTAGGTAGAGAGAGGTAGGAAGAGAGAGGTGTAGAGGTAGGTAGAGAGAGGTGTAGAGGTAGGTAGAGAGAGAGGTAGGTAGAGAGAGGTAGGAAGAGAGAGGTAGGGAGGTAGATAGCGAGAGGTGTAGAGATGGGTTGGGAGAGAGGTAGGTAGAGAGGTGTAGAGGTAGAGGTAGGTAGAGAGAGAGGTAGGTAGAGAGAGGTGTATAGGTAGGTAGAGAGAGGTGTAGAGGTAGGTAGAGAGAGGTAGGTAGAGAGAGGTGTAGAGGTAGGTAGAGAGAGAGGTAGGTAGAGAGAGGTGTATAGGCAGGTAGAGAGAGATGTAAATAGAGTGTAGAGGTAGATAGAATGTAGAGGTAGGTAGAGGTGTAGAGGTAGTTAGCGAGAGGTGTGGAGGTAGATAGTGTAGAGGTAGATAGTGAGAGTGTAGAGGTAGGTAGAGAGAGGTGCAGAGGTAGATAGTGAGAGTGTAGAGGTAGTTAGCGAGAGGTGTAGAGGTAGATAGTGTAGAGGTAGATAATGAGAGTGTAGAGGTAGGTAGAGAGAGGTGTAGAGGTAGAATGTAGAGGTAGATAGTGAGAGTGTAGAGGTAGGTAGAGAGAGGTGTAGAGGTAGAATGTAGAGGTAGATAGTGAGAGTGTAGAGGTAGGTAGAGAGAGGTGTAGAGGTAGATAGTGTAGAGGTAGATAGCGAGAGTGTAGAGGTAGTTAGCGAGAGGTGTAGAGGTAGATAGTGTAGAGGTAGATAGCGAGAGTGTAGAGGTAGGTAGAGAGAGGTGCAGAGGTAGATAGAGAGAGAGAGGGGTGTAGAGGTAGAGAGAGAGAGAGAAAGAGGTGTCAAGGTAGAGAGAGAGGGGTGTGGAGGGCAGAGGTAGGGGGCTAACGCCAATCCAGAAAGGCATGATCCATCACTTGCCAGATGATTCTTTCACAAGGAGCATCATCAACAAAAACCCACATTTATCTGACGCCTTTCATACAATTTAAGGCATTGGTACATCTGAAAAGGTTTCCATTCCACCTAGCTCAATGTTGTTTGCGGTGCCTTAGTTGGATTGAAAGGGTAGAGTGTAGAGTCCCATATAGTCTTCCCCTTGTCTACATGGGACTGTGGGTGATGCACTTCACATGTATTTGGAGAGAACGAGGCACTTACTAGTCTAGGGATGAAAGGGTTAAATCACAAGGACAGATAACACTGACAAGGTTAATGCTCCCTCAAGTTTAGTTTAGACCTACAGCAGAGAAACAGGCCACTCCAGGAGTGGACTTGGGTTCATTCGCTGGTCCTTGGTGAGTTGGATGTTCTTGACTAGCGACTGAGATGAGGACACCACCTGATGTCAATGTGGAGCGGGAGAGTCTAGGACCAGAGGTCACAGCCTCAGAATAAAAGGGCGTTCCTTTAGGAAGGAGCTGAGGAGGAATTTCTTTAGTCAGAGGGTGGTGAATCTGTGGATCTCTTTGCCACCGAAGGCTGTGGTCAAGATATTTTTAAGGCAGAGATAGGTAGATTCCTGATTAGTACGGGTGTCAGGGGTTATGGGGAGAAGGCAGGAGAATGAGGTTAGGAGGGAGAGATAATCAGCCACGATTGAATGGCAGAGTAGACTTGATGGGCTGAATGGCCTGATTCTGCTCCTATCACTTATAATCTTATGACCTGAATGCTCCAGGTTTGGCAGAACTTGTCCCCAGCCCAATGATAAGTGCAGCACTAACCTGTTTAGTTCAGTCTACTGTCACGTGTACCGAGGTACAGTGAAAAGCTTTGGATGTGTGATAACCGGTCAGCGGAAAGACAAAACATGATTGCAATCAATCCATTCACAGTGTACAGCTACATTATAAGGGAATAACATTTGGTGCAAGGTAATGCCAGTAAAGTCCGATCAAAGATGGTCCGAGGATCACAATGAGGTAGATAGTAGTTCAGGACTGCTCTCTGGTTGCGGTGGGATGGTTCATTTCGTGTTCTTGTTCTATGTCCGAGGTGCTGATGTCACATGCACGATTGAGTGATGTTTGCACCAGTCACTGAACATTTGCGAGGCAAATTGGGGTCCATTGTCGCATACGATTGTTAAGGGGAATCCCCAAATGGCAAACAAATCGTCGAGCGCAGAAGTGGTTGTTTCAGTGGTTGGATATTTATTCATTTGGATAACATGTGGCCATTTCGAATGGGCGTCCATGACGACCAACCACATGTCCTCCAGGAATGGTCCGGCAAAATCTATGTGGATTCGCTGCCATGGTTGGTCGGGGACGGGCCATGGGGAGGTCTTTTCTGGCGGATTCGGCGCGGTTTCGGCACATGGTGTGCAGACCTTGCAGTGGTCGGCTATATCGGCCTCGATATTCGGCCACCACATGCATGCGGGCGAGCGCCTTCATTCGCACAATTCCAACGTGTGTCTTGTGCAACATTTTCAGAATTGGCGATCGCAGTTCCGTCGGAATGATCACTCGACAGTCTTCAAGGTACAACAGAAGTCTTTATTACAGTAACTCAATGCTGACAGCAAGACAACTAAAATGGCTGCCACCTCACAATCTGACTGCACACTCCACACTGTGTACAGCTAAGATAACTATGTACAAAACATCTCCCTTTGTCCTGTGCAGTTCAGTTGCCTGATAACAGCTGGGAAGAAACTGTCCCTGAATCTGGAGGTGTGCATTTTGCACCACGGGAGAGGGGAGAAGAGGGTGCATCATGAGGTAGCCTTGCCGAGGTAATCCTGGTGAGGCTCTCCTGCTGTGGTACAGAGGGACCACTGCTCAGGCCGACTGCGATACTCTACAAACATCCAGGGCGATTGGGGGAATGGGGGGGGGGGGAGAGCCCACAAGGCCTCGACTGGGTAAAGCAAGTCTGACCATCTCTCTACATCGAAGATAGACACAAAATGCTGGAGTAACTCAGCGGGACAGGCAGCATCTGTGGACAGAAGGAACGGTCGCGAAACGTCACCCATTCCTTCTATCCAGAGATGCTGCCTGCCCCCGCTGAGTTGCTCCAGCATTTTGTGTCCATCTTCAGTTTAAAGCCAGCATCTGCAGCTCCTTCCTACACATTTCTCTACATCGCCGTCTATGTCTCTCGTTTCCCTTTCCCCTGACTCTCTGACTGAAGGGTCTCGACACTGGAATTTTGAAGGATGAGAGGAGATCTTATCGAAACGTATAAGATTATTAAGGGGTTGGACACGTTACAGGCAGGAAACATGTTCCCAATGTTGGGGGAGTCCAGAACAAGGGGCCACAGTTTAAGAATAAGGGGTAGGCCATTTAGAACTGAGATGAGGAAAAACCTTTTCAGTCAGAGAGTTGTGAATCTGTGGAATTCTCTGCCTCAGAAGGCAGTGGAGTCCAATTCTCTGAATGCATTCAAGAGAGAGCTAGATAGAGCTCTTAAGGATAGCGGAGTCAGGGGGGAACGGGGTACTGATTGAGAATGATCAGCCACGATCACATTGAATGGCGGTGCTGGCTCGAAGGGCCGAATGGCCTCCTCCTGCACCTATTGTCTATTGACCCCCGAAACGTCACCTATTTATTCCCTTCTCTCCAAGCCGCCTGACCCGCTGAGCCACTCCAGCTTTTTGTGTGTATCTTCTCTACCCTGCAGATAGACACAAAATGCTGGAGTCACTCAGCGGGACGGGCAGCATCTCTGGAGAGAAGGAATGGGTGACGTTTCGTGAGCGAGACCCTTCTTCGGACTGATCAGTTCTCTACCCTGTATCTATCTGCCTGGGAAGATAGCTGGCATTGGGGAACAACCTGCCAGCCAAGGAGAATGTTGCCGGGCAGGCTCGGGCTGTAACCCGATCCCAACCACAGGCAGCTGGTCTGACAGCTGTCCCTCCCTCCTCCCCACCATCTCATCTTCCTCCCCTCTCTCCCTCCTTTTTTGTTTTTTTGCCCCTTGTTACGGGCACAATGCTAAACAAACCCTGGAGCCTTTGCGCTCCTGTTGATTAATAATGAATGACGGCAGGCAGCAGCAGGGAGGGAGAGGGAATTCTGAGGTCGGTTAGGGTGGCGGTGGTGCAGTCACAGTTCCCTGTGGCCCTCACCGGCATCTGGTGGCATTCAGCCTTTTTAACTAGATTCTCCGGCATGGAGCCGGAGCTTAATTAAAAATGGGCAGCGGCTGCTGAATTAAAGAAACACACACACACACACACAGGGCCATTTTTATCAGAAAAGACTTTTTTTTAAAAGCCCTCAGCAGCGCTTCTTGTTCTCTGTCCTCCTCACCTGCTGCAGGGACCTGACTGGAACTCATGTTGACAGACACAAATGCCGGAGTAACTCGGCAGGACTGGCAGCATCTCTGGATGGAAGCAATGGGCGACGTTTCCTGGTCGAGATCCTTCTCCAGACCGAGATTCAGGGGAGAGGGAGACATCGAGATATGGAAGGGTAAGGTGTGAACACGAGAGATCAAAGGGGAGGTTTATCTGATGTTCCCGCCGTGGAGTGTAGATGATGGACAGGGGAAGGGGACATCAGAATGGATTAATACTTTATTGTCACATGTGACAAGTCTTTGTATACATACCCAAGGTAAGCAAAAGTTGCTGACAAAGTTACAAAGTATACACAGTATCCGCACCAGGTCCCCCTTTGTCCCCCCCCTCCCCTCACACCGGGGCCTCCATTATCCATTGTTCTCCCCCCCCCCCCCCCCCATGACGGTCCCCTCACACCGGGCCCTCCATTGTCCATTGTTCTTCCCCCCTGGTGGTCCCCTCACACCGGGCCCTCCATTGTTCTCCCCCCCCTCTCCATGGCGGTCCCCTCACGCCGGGCCTTCCTTTACCCACGATTGGCAATGCCAATCCAATCCTTTGCTCGCTGTGTCACCTGCTTCCAGCAAAGATCAGTAGACACGCACAAAATATCATCTCAGCTGTCCACTTGACAATAAATGACGAAGGCAGAGCTTCTCTTATGCAGGCAACATTGCAGCCATTTTGTGCGCACAAAATGATGCCAAAAAGCAAGGGAACATGTCAGACCCAAAACGTCACCCATTCCTTCTCTCCAGAGATG
Organism: Rhinoraja longicauda; assembly: GCF_053455715.1. Lineage (NCBI taxonomy): Eukaryota > Metazoa > Chordata > Chondrichthyes > Rajiformes > Arhynchobatidae > Rhinoraja > Rhinoraja longicauda. The sequence goes on along the minus strand of NC_135986.1, from coordinate 22,120,539 downwards.
CTGCCTGTCCCGCTGAGTTACTCCAGCAGTTTGTGTCTATCTTCAGTGTAAACCAGCATCTGCAGTCCCTTCCTAAACATGGGAATTGTATCTTGACTCCATGAGAACGCCTCTGCTTTTCTTCCAATCAACTGTGATACTCTTTTACAGTTCTGAGGAACTGTTGATCTTCTGGAGATGCCTTCATTCTAAGGAGGTATCCTTTAACATCCCATATAGAGTCATAGAGCCATACAGTGTGGAAACAGGCCCTTTGGCCCAATTTGCCCACACCGGCCAAAATGTCCCAGCTACACTAGTCCCACCTGCCAGCATTAGGTCCAAAGCTCTCCAAACCTGTCCTATTCCTGCACCTGTCTTAGCGTGCGAGAATCGCTGGTTGGCACGGACTCGGTGGGCCGAAGGGCCTGTTTCCACAAGTTATCTTAAAACTAAACTCCCCTTCAATATCAAATCAACTTCAAATGTACTGCACGAGATGTAAAGCACTTTTGTGACGTTCTGTGGCTACGTAATACAGGTCTATCTTTCCCCTCTGCAGACCATCTTTAACGGTCCGCCGCAGATGGCAGACATGACCTACATTTGATAACAAAGCCAAACGACAGCACTGCTGGCGGAACAGTGGTCCCTCGACACCATAGCAGGAGCATCAGCCAGGATTGCCTTCATATCTCTGCAGTGAAGTAAACCAGTGACCTGCTAACTGAGGGTAGGTTCTGACAGAGCCAAGCTGGCACTGGTCCACACAATCACTGTAATCGTTTTACAAGGCCGCTTCTTGCCTAGAGAGAGGGCTTTCTTTAATTTATCAGCTTGCACAACGTGGATGTTGCTGGCAATGCTGGCATCCGTGCCAGCCCCTGTGCTCAGCGGGAGGTTAAAAAAAGGCACTACAATGATGGGTCTGGAGTGAGATTGTTGCCAAGGATTTACATGTGCCTCACTTCCATCACAGAATGTGCTGTTTGTGAAGGATCTTTATAAAGGAACCCAATTTGAGTTTGAAAAGTGTAATTCCTTTGAGCATTTACACTGTTCAAACCCTTACCACTTTAAAAATGTCCCGTGCTGGTCTAAATGTTCTACTTAAGTGTGTGATCTCACTTTTCTTTTCACATTATGTCCCATCAGCCATGCCCTCTCCCATTCACCTCGCCTGTCTATCTCTGATTCAATACTCCGTTCTCAATTTCACCCAATTTTGCAACATGAGAAACTTGGATGTATTACATCCTAATCATTGACAGAGGTTACATAAACCCTCAGGATCAAGCCCTGTGCTTGTCACTAATCACAACCTCCCATCTTGAAAATGACCCTTTTATTCATACTCAGATTTCTGGCAGTAACCAATCCTCATTGCATCCCAATATAATCCCAATATGGCAGTTCGGTGGTGTAGTGGTAGAGCTACTGCTTTACAGAGCCAGAGACCCGGGCTCGATCCTGACTACAGGTGCTTGTCTGTAAGGAATTTGTACCTTCTCCCCGTGACCTGCGTGGGTTTGCTCTAAGATCTTGGGTTTTCTCCCACACTCCAAAGAGGTACGGTTTTGTAGGTTAATTGGCTTGGATAAAATATGAAAATGGTCTCTAGTGTGTGTAGGATAGTGTTAATGTGCGGGGATCGATGGTTCGTTGCGGACTCGGTGGGCCGAAGGGCCTGTTTCCACGATGTATCTCTAAGCTAAACTAAACTAAAAAATTCGAGCAATATTGTCTAATTGTATTTAATTACCTCTTGCGTGGCATTTAATTGAATACCTTCTAAAAATCGATAGTAGATGACATCAAAAGGATCCCCATATATATATTCTGCTGCCTAAAACCTCAAGGAATTCTAATCAATTTGCCAAATGCAATTTCCTTCCACAAATCCATATTGATTGCCCGATCCTATTATTATTTTCTAAGTGTCCTATTACCGTACCCATAATAGTCTATTATTACTTAATGATGAAAAACATCCCAAGGCACCATTAGAACTATTCATGTGTCAGAAGGAACTGCAGATGCTGGTTTGCACCAAAGATAGACACAAAATGCTGGAGCAACTCAGCGGATCAGGCAGCATCTCTGTGAGAGAAGGGCTGGGTGACTTTCGGGTCGAGACTCTTCTTCAGACTGACACTATTCATAGAGCAAGGGATCGAAAGCTTGGTCGAAGAGGCAGCTATTAAGACATGTGGAGAATTTCCAGAGTTTAGTTTAGTTTATTGTCACATTTACCGATGTACAGTAAAAAGATACAGAGCCTTGTGAACTGGAACTGCCAAGAGCGGAGTGATTAAACTCAGGTAACATGCAAGAGATCAGAATTGGAGGATGGCTGAGATCTCAAAATGTTGCAAGGCTGAAGATGATTTAGGGCATTAGGAGAAGCAAGGATGATGGAACAATTTAAACACAGGGATGAGAATTCTAAAACTGATGAGCTGCTGGACATGAGAAGTCATTAGGTCAGTGCAGTCAGAGAATGAGAGTGGTTCAATAGGCACCAATTCTATGAGTTAACAATTCTAACAGTTAGATTAAATTAAGGGAGACACGGTGGCGCAGCGGTAGAGTTGCTGCCTTACAGCGCCAGAGACCCGGGTTCGATTCTGATTACGGATGCTGTCTGTACGGAGTTTCTACATTCTCCCTGACCTGCAGAGGTTTTCTCTGGGATCTACGGTTTCCTCCCACACTTCAAAGACGTATAATTTTGTAGGTTAATTGGCTCGGTATAAATGTAAATTTTCCCTGGTGTGTAGGATAGTGTTAATGTGCGGAGATTGCTGGTCTGTGTAGACTTGGTGGGTCGAAGGGCCTGGTTCCGTGCTGTATCTCTGAACTAAAATAAGAAACTAAACGTTTCAAAGGGATATCCTTAGTCCTCCAAACCCAACCCATTCCCTCCTTACTTTAAAGTCCTTAGCAAGAGGAACGTTTAAGTCGTGGAATTTGTAACTTCAAATTGCTTATACACTTATGACTGTGTAGCAAATACCAATCCAGCTCAATTTACAAATTCACAGACACCACCATAGTGGGCTGGATATCAAATAATGTCGAGACGGAGTACAGGAAGGAGATTGAGAACCACGTATCCTGGTGCCAAGACAACAATCCTTCCCTCAATGTCAGCAAGACAAAGGAGACTGTGATCGACTTCAGGAAGCAAAGTGGTATACGTACCCCAGTGTATATTGATGGTGCCGAAGTAGAGATGGTCTAAAGCTTCAGGTTCATAGGAAAAATATCACCAGCAATTTGTCCTGGACCAGCCATATTGAAACAATAGTCAATAACACACACCAATGCCCATACTTCCTCAGAAGGCATAGGAAGTTCGGCATATCACCAACTTACTACAGATGCGTCGTAGAAAGCATTTTATCGGGATGGTTTAAACAGCATGGTTTGGGAACAGCTCCATCCAAGACCGCAAGAAATTGCACAGAGTTGTGGAATCTAGTAAGAATGAAGATGTAGAATATAATGTAGAACCAGAGGGAGGTATGGTTGCTAGGTGGGAACTGGGTGCTGGTACGAAATAGGTGACCCAGAGGTAGGTGATGAGCCAGAGGGGAACTAGGTGATGGAGAGTCAGGGGAGTCAAATGATAGATGTGTGCAAGAGGACCTGGTTCCATCCATGGGGGTGGGTTAGTTACTGGGAATTGGAGAATTCAATGTTCATGCCATTGGGTTGTAGGCTAACCAAGCAAAATACACGGTTGTTCTACCATTGTGAAGAGATTATGGTATCTACTCTAAAAATAGAGACACAAGGAACTGCAGATACTGGTGTCAGGTTGGGACTTTTTTTCAGCCTATCCGTGTTGTCCAGAGATGCTGCCTTACCCACTGAGTTACTCCAGCACATTGTCATTTTTAAACTCTAAACATACTCTACTAAAATCTAAACACCACCGTTTAAGATCCTGCTTAAGATTTACTTATAGAGTTATACAACGAGGAAACAGGCCCTTCGGCCCGTTGCCCACACCAGCAAACATGTCCCAACTACACTAGTCCCATCTGCCTACGTTTAGTCCATATCCCTCCAAACCTGTCCCTATCCATGTACCCAACTGTTTCTTAAACTTTGCACGTCCTCTAGCAGCTCCGCTCATACACCCACCACCCTTTGTGTGAAAAAGTTACCCCTCAGATTCCTATTAAATCTTTTCCCCTTCACTGTAAACCTATGTCCTCTGGTCCCCGATTCCCTCACTTTGGGCAAAAGACTGCATCAACCCGATCTATTCCTCTCATGATTTTATATACTTCTATAAGATCACCCCTCTTCCTCCTGCACTCCAAGGAATAGTCCCAGCTTACTCAACTCTTCCCAAAGCTTAGACCCTCGAGTCCTGGCAACATCCTCGTAGAACTTCTGATTCAGTGTTTGTTTACCTGTTTAATATCTGTTTGTAGTTGGGAGGCAGCTCGGAACGATTTACAAATGTTTAAATACCCGTTTATTAAAAATGCAAGTTGTGAGAGTGAGACTCGGGGCTTGGGACAACATGTGCCTCCTTTGCTCTGAGTCTCTGTCTTAAGGTCGCTTTTGAAGGAGAACAGTGAGAGCGGACGACTGTGTACAGTGATTGTGTTATGCAGATTTAAGTTTCATTGGCACCGCTCAACAGAGTGCGGGCTGCCGAACAAAAATAAAAGGGGCAGGTTTCACTTCAGATGAGAAATGTAAAGCACTCAGCAGTCATTGTCTGCTTCGATTGGATACTTGGCAGCTTTAATACAAGCGGTGGGGGTTTAAGACTAATGGACGGATCTGAAGCCTCAATCCATCTCCCATCCCCCCCCCCCCCCGGCCCACATTGGCTACTAAAAGGAGCTGGCCCATTGTTGGCGAGCTTCAGTAACAGACTGCAGGCTGCAAGCCTTAGGGAGATGAACCACGCGCGGGGTTGGGTCCCTGGAGGACGAGCTCATTCACTCGCGACAGTTTTTGCCACACTTCAGGCTCCGACCTCTGACCTGGCAGCGTGTGCCGGCTTGGGAAGCCCCCTCCCCCCCCCCCCTCTCCTCCTAACAATCACCACCAGACGGTGTCAGCCTAACGGACAGTAACATGGTTCTCGTGACGCTCCAGGCCAAATTGCAGATGGAGGCTGGGGTTCTGGGGTGGGAGGCCGGCTCTGCTAATTAAATGGGACACTGACGGCCTTTGTTCAAATCTGCTCTTGCGCCATCCTGTTCCTTTCTTTGGCAGTGCCTCCGTTTGTCCGCCTTGAGATCTGACTGAGGACAGACACAAAATGCCGGAGTAACTCAGCGAGACAGACAGCGTCACTGGAGAGAAGGAATGGGTGACATTTCAGGTCGAGACCCTTCTTCAGACTTCGAACCGAAACATCACCCATTCCGTCTCTCCAGAGATGCTGCCCGTCCCACTGATTTACTCCAGCATTTTGTGTCTATTTTCGGTGCAAACCAGCATCTGCAGTTCCTTCCCACACATTGAGTTCTGACTGGGCAGGAAAATTAATTTATGTATTTTGTTGCTTCAATGTGCTAATTGTAGCTCACACTTTGCTCACTGACCTAAATATGCTTTTGCTTTGAGTTAAAAACAAATCTATTCTGGGTTTCAAATCAGATCTTGGTGTCACTAGTATCTGAATAACCTGCAAAGGGTTCTCAATCATTTCCAATTTCTGCTGCTCAAGCATGCCGTTCATCTGGTAGTCCGAAGACGGATCCTGACCTGAAACATCGCCTGGCCATTCCCTCCACAGATGCTGCCTGACCCTGACCCCGCTGAATTCCTCCAGCACTTTGTGTGTTTTGCTCAAGATTCCAGCATCTGCAGTTTGTTGTGTTCCCAGTGCCTTCAAACTCCGAACTGCCACCCTAACCCTCTCCGACCTCATGGGATGCCTCTGTCGCTAGTGGGACATTGGATGTATTCTGGGGAGAAGGAATGGGTGACGTTTCGGGTCGAGACCCTTCTTCGGTCTGAAGAAGGGTATTGACCTGAAACGTCACCCATTCCTTCTCTGCAGAGATGCTGCCTGTCCCGCTGAGTTACTCCAGCATTTTGTGTCTATCTTCAGAGTATAACCAGCATCTGCAGTTCCTTCCAACACATTGAATGTATTCTGTGACTTAGGGCAATGGGTAGAAAAGAACAGCCTTTGGATGCATAATAGAGAATGAGGACTGGAGGATTATGGGGAGATTCAATGTGTGTCCATAATTATCTTTCAGGTTGTTTGAGAGCTTACTGTGTGCAATTTGACTTCAGAGTCATAGCATCATAGAGTGATACAGCGGGGAAACAGGCCCTTCGGCACAACCTGCCCACACCGGCTACACTTGTCTTGCTGTTTCTTATCTGATAACACTGGGAGCACATCATTAGGTGTAGGAAGGAACTGCAGATGCTGGTTTACATCGAGGATAGACACGAAATGCTGGAGTAACTCAGCGGGACAGGCAACATCTCTGGAGAGAAGGGATGGGTGAGTTTCAGGTGGAGACCCTTCTTCAGATGTCTCCTATTCCTTCTCTCCAGAGATGCTGCCTGTCCCGCTGAGTTACTCCAGCATTTTGTGCATATCATTTGGTGTTTATTTAGCTCAAAAAGAATCCGGCATGCCTGGGCACAGAAAGTGCTATGGAAATGCAAGCCCTTTCTAGGTTTTAAAGAGCTAAGCTACATACAAAAGGTAGCAGTTGTGTGAGACAAAGGAGAGCTCAGCACAATTAAGTTCTTGTTGTTTGCATTCAGGACTTGTTATATAGGGACTTGTTTCTCTCTCCAATCATCTCTATCCTCCTCCCCCTCACTTGTCCACAAAGGCCACCCATATTCTACTGCAGTTGGTTATACAGGTGGTCCTGCTATAAAGCATCTTGCCGGAACACATATTTAGTCGCAATGTGATTGTTGGATTAGGGAACATTATTTTGTATTACGAGGGGCACATTGTTTATAGTGTGATCATCATCTGGAAAACCTATTTAAATCTGTGCTTTGAAGGCAACTACAGTCTGCTCTGTGACAACGCAACTTTCTATAATGCAAGGTTTCTTAGAAATATATCTATCGCATTATAGCAGGACTACCTGTATTAGAAGGGAGGTTTGATCAGGCTAGACTGCTAGTCAACGAGATTGGCAGCTTAGGATAGACACAAAGTGCTGGAGTAACTCAGTGGGTCAGGCAGCGTCTGTTTAGTTTAGTTTAGAGATACAGTATAGAAACAGGCCCTTCGGCCCACTGAGCCAGCACCGACCAGCGATCCGCACATTAACACTACCCTACACACACTGGGACCAATTTTTACATTTACACCAAGCCTCCAAAGACGTAGGTTAATTGGCTGGGCAAATGTTTTTTTTTAAAATTGTCCCTAGTGTGTGTAGGATAGTGTTAATGTGCGGGGATCGCTGGGCGGCGTGGACCCGGTGGGCCGAAGGGCCTGTTTCCGCGCTGTATCTCTAAATCTAAATCTAAAAAATTAACCTACAAAACTGTACGTCTTTGGAGAAAAAAACGACTGGGAGACGTTTCGAATCTTGACTCTTCTTCAGATTTAGATACTAAGGAACTGAGCTAAGGTTTCAAAGGGCGATATGTGGGAAACTGAACAGGAATTCATTGAGGATAATTGGGTCTGGAGGCAATAAAAGCAAGGATGAACCGCATCAGTAGTAGATGAGATAGGGATGGAACTAGAAATGTGCTGTGAATTTGTCTGATAGAGCAAGTGAACAGAGGGCACACAATAAGTTGCGGTCTTCGAGACCATGGGCAAAAAAGAGAGGCAAATGGAAAGTGGGAGGTGAAAAATGTTTGTCTCGTTTTCTTAGAAAGCATCCGTCCAAGGACACCTTGGGATGCTGCACTGTACAGCACTGTTCTCTTGTACCAGGGCTCCCTCCGAAGGCAGGATCAAGCATTACCGGAGAGTTGCAGATTGACAGATCAACAATTGAATGAGTGCAGATAGCTAGATGAAGTCTGCGTAGGATGGAAAAGCGAATCCAGGTCTGAAGGATTATTGTGCATCGCACTCTTTAGACAGCAACCAACCAACATCCCCAATGTACAACGTCCGAAAAATCAGCTTGATGCAGTTGCTTCTTCGTACCTAAGCTTACGTCTCAATGTTACTTTTACTAAACTATAATCTAGGAAGGAAACGTGCGACTGTGATGTAGGCTATGTTGCTTGGATAGAATGGATGTGAGATGTTTCCACAAGTGGGAGACTAGAGGTCATGGCCTTAGAATTAAAGGACGTTCCTTTAGGAAGGAGATGAGGAGGAATTTCTTCAGTCAGAGGGTGGTGAATCTGTGGATTCTTTGCCACAGAAAGCTGTGGAGGCCGTCAATGGAAAAATTTAAGAGATAGACAGATTCTTAATTAGTACGGGTGCCAGGGGTTATGGGAAGAAGGCAGGAGAATGGGGTTAGGAGGGAGAGATAGATCAGCCATGATTGAATGGCGGACTAAACTTGATGGGCCAAATGGCCTGTCTGCTCCTATCAGTTATGACCTACACCTAAATAATTTGCTGGCTCTCAAAAAGTTTCCCCATTACAAAGTTTAGAACGAGTGCATTTCAATTACAAATACTTTTATCTAAAAAGGAGTATCTTTTATCCCCATTAAACATGAAAGGGAGCAGATAGTCCCCATTATATACACGCAGGTGTCTGTTTCCTGCTGCCTGACCCGCTGAGTTACTCCAGCATTTTATGTTACCTTCCGTTTCCTATAATGTACACAAGGAATGGTATGTCTATTATCTACACATTAGCATCTACAATATAATGATTCATATTCCAGATTTAGGGACATATATAAATATTCCAGATTCAGGAACAGTTTCTTCCCAGCTGTTATCAGGCAACTAAACCATCCTACCACAACCCGAGAGCAGTCCTCATCGATGACCCTCGGACTATCTTAGATCGGATTTACTGGCTTCATCCTGCACTAAACGTTGTTCCCATATCATGTATCTGTACATTGTGAATGGCTCGATTGTAATCATGTATTGTCTTTCCGCTGACTGGTTAGCACGCAACAAAGGCTTCTCACTGTACCTCGGTATACGTGACAATAACCTAAACTGAAACTGAAACTAATGAGAATAATGTCTATTAGCACATGGAGTGTTCATATCTATTGCCGACACATTCATTTGTACAAGTCGTATGTATCTTTGTATGTATTTTCCAGTAATAAGGGAGACCCAAAATGCTGGTGTAACTCAGCTGGACAGGCAGCATCTCTGAAGAGAAGGAATGGGTGACGTTTCAGGTCGAGACCCTTCTTCGGACTGATGGTAATAAGATATGTTTTTTTAAATTAATTCATTATTTGTATCTGAGCTTTGGTGGCTAGATCAGCATTTATTTCCATCCCCTCAAGAAAGATATAGGGCGCAGTGGTATAGTTGCTGCCTTACAGTGCTTAGACCCGACAGATCCAGTACAGAACCAGACCCGAGTTTGATCCCAACTACAGGCGCTGTCTGTACAGAGTTTGTACGTTCTCCCCGTGACCACATGGGTTTTCTCCGAGATCTTCGGTTTCTTCCCACACTCCAAAGATGCACAGGTTTGTAGGTCAACTGGCTTGGCATAAAATGTAAAAATTGTCCCTAATGTTTGTAGGAGAGTGTTAGTGTGTGGGGATCGCTGGTCGGTGCGGACTCGGTGGGCCGAAGGGCCTGTTTCCGCGCTGTATCTCTAAACTAAGCTAAAAGTGGCAGTGTGCTGCCTTCTTGGCTTCCTGCAGTGCTTGTGGTGAAAGTCCTCACTCGGTACTGCTGGAGAGAGTGTTCTAGGATAACAACTCAGTTGCAGTAAAAGAATGGCGATGTAGTTCCAAGTCAGGATGACGTGCAACTTGAAAGGGAATCTGTAGGTGGATGTTCTCTTGTAACTGCCGTCCTTGCCATTTTTCAACAATGGACGTTGCAGATTCAGGAGTAGCCTGGGCGAGCGACGGCAGTGTATTTTGTAGTTGGTACAACTGCAGCCACTGTGCATCGGTGGTGAAGGGAATTAATGTTTAGGGTGATTGATGAGGTGCTTATCAAGTGGACTGCTTTGCCCTGGATGATGTTGAGTTATTTTTTTTAAAAGAGTTGCGCTCATCCAGGAGAGTATTTCATCATGCTCCTGAGTAATATTTTTTAAAAGAGTTGCGCTCATCCAGGAAAGTATTTCATCATGTACCGTGTAGACACTGAAAAAGGACTTCTGGTGTCACTCACTGCAGAATACCCAGTCTAAAGCCACTTTTGTACACATGGTAGTTATATGTCTGGTCCAGTTGAGTTTCTGGCCTCTGGTAAACCATGAGATACTGCTAGTTGAGAACTTGGTGATGGTGATGAGATATCTTTATCATCACATATGACAAGTCAAAGTGAGCTATCTGTTTTAGGCATACAAAGAGTCACCACCTAGAGGGCGCCAACAAAACTACAAAGTACCCTTGTTTTACCTCAATGGCCCCTCCCTCCCCCCTCTCCCCCTCCCTCCCCCCTCTCCCTCCCCCCCTCTCCCCCTCCCCTCCCCCCCTCTCCCCCTCCCCTCCCCCCTCCCCCCTCTCCCCCTCCCTCTCCCCCTCCCCTCCCCCCCATAGTTCTTGGCCGTCCCCTTCAAGGGTGGTGGTGAGACTTTCTATTGTCAGAGACGATAATTGCCTAGAACTTTAGTGGTGATAAAGTTACTTATAAAGTTACATATCAGCCACATCTGAATGTTGTACTGGGGTTCACTCGTTTTCCCACCTCACCCTTCCAAATCTCTCCGTCTCCCTTTCCCCGACTCTCGGTCTGAAGAAGGGTCTTGACCCGTAACGTCACCCATTCCTTCTATCCAGAGATGCTGCATGTTACTCCAGCATTTTGTGTCTATCTTCGACACGCTTGCTCTGTCAGGTTCCATTTGCCACATCTGCAGCAGGGTCTTTGAACGCTGCATTAGATTCACGAGTCATCTCAGAACCCACAGTACTGTTGTGGAAGCAAATTATTCCCATCCCTAAGGGGCTGTCCAAGAAGAAGCAATGCCACACACCTACATTTACCCTTTAAACTCTTCAGGGAGTAATCTGAAGTCTTTGATAAATGCACTAGATACATAGTTATTGATTTTTATTCCTATATTAGGACTCGAGCTTCATACACTCCTGTTAGATATAATCTTTTGAATAGTGAGCCCCTGCATTCATCAACTTTGTTGCCTGAATACCTTGTGACCTTGGTAAAATGTAAGGAAATCTGAGAAGATCTGGTAATCAAGCATAGCATTTGGCTCCATTTTGAGAAAAGGAGGTTTCTCAGAGCATTCAGAAGGATAGTCCTTTTAGGTTGCAAGTTACGCAGGGATAGCCGAGGCTGATTTGGGGAAACTGAATAAATATGGTGGTAAATGATTTGCAAAACAATGGACAAAAGTCCAGCCATAGAACCAAAGAGTCGTTCTGTTTGAGATCCAGCAAAGAGATAATCGGGTACTCGTATTGCTATTGGTTTATTATCGTCACGTGTATCACGATACATACAGTGAAAACAAATCTGTCTTGCTAGTTAGGAACAGGGGACGTACAACGAGATCTGGGTGTCCTAGTGCATCAGTCACTGAAAGGAAGCATGCAGGTACAGCAGGCAGTGAAGAAAGCCAATGGAATGTTGGCCTTCATAACAAGAGGAGTTGAGTACAGGAGCAAAGAGGTCCTTCTGCAGTTGTACAGGGCCCTAGTGAGACCGCACCTGGAGTACTGTGTGCAGGTTTGGTCTCCAAATTTGAGGAAGGATATTCTTGCTATTGAGGGCGTGCAGCGTAGGTTTACTAGGTTAATTCCCGGAATGGCGGGACTGTCATATGTTGAAAGACTGGAGCGACTAGGCTTGTATACACTGGAATTTAGAAGGATGAGAGGAGATCTTATCGAAACGTATAAGATTATTAAGGGGTTGGACACGTTAGAGGCAGGAAACATGTTCCCAATGTTGGGGGAGTCCAGAACAAGGGGCCACAGTTTAAGAATAAGGAGTAAGCCATTTAGAACTGAGATGAGGAAAAACCTTTTCAGTCAGAGAGTTGTGAATCTGTGGAATTCTCTGCCTCAGAAGGCAGTGGAGGCCAATTCTCTGAATGCATTCAAGAGAGAGCTGGATAGAGCTCTTAAGGATAGCGGAGTCAGGGGGTATGGGGAGAAGGCAGGAACGGGGTACTGATTGAGAATGATCAGCCATGATCACATTGAATGGCGGTGCTGGCTCGAAGGGCCGAATGGCCTCCTCCTGCACCTATTGTCTATTGCGTGCTGTCCAGGCAAAACATGCCATACACAAGTGAAGTGCAATCAAACGATACACAGGTACAACAGGTAATGCAAAAGAGAAAATAAAGTGCAGAATAAAGTGTTTCAGCGACAGAGAAAAGGCTTCTTTCTGTGTTGTGTCCAATCGCTGGAAACCATGTACATGAGCATTCACGCTACATCAGAATGTACTTTGGCTGTTATGGCTATCGAGCATTGACAGTTTCACAACTTGTGAATTGTTGACCTAAGATAGACACCAAGTGCTGGAGTAAATCATCGGGTCAGGCAGCATTTCTGGAGAAAAGGAATACATGACGTGGCGGGTCGGAAGCCTTCTTCAGAGTCGTTCTGACCCAAAACTTCACCTATTCCTTTTGTCCTGACCCACTGAGTTACTCCAGCACTTTGCATCCATCTTCAGTATAAACAGGTATCTGCAGTTCCCTTCTACACGAATTGTTAACCAACGACCCTTGGAACATGCAGAGGTTGCTCGTCTTGGAGAAACTTTGTAATCTACTTGCATCGCAGCACAAACACAAGCTCCCATGTGTATTTTATTAAAGTAGAAACAGACCGCTGGTCCCGACCCAAAACGTCACCTATTCCTTTTCTCCAGAGATGCTGTCTGACCCGCTGTTACTCTAGATTTCTGTGTCTATCTTCAGTTTAAACCAGCATCTGCAGTTCCTTCCTACACATTTCGTCTGCTCCACTGTGATATCTCCTCAAGTTATGCCTACTTTGAAGAAGATCTCCTCCTCTCTCCAACGAGAATTCTGCAACATCCTCTCTCGCTGCTCATTCATTTCTTCTATATCTCTATATCGCCATCAATATCGTCATATAAAATTCTTAGAGGACTGGACAGAGTAGCTGCAGGAAAAATGTTCCCGATGTTGGGGGAAGTCCAGAACCAAGGGTCACACAGTTTAAGAATAAGGGGTAGGCCATTTAGGACTGAGATGAGGAAAAACTTTTTCACCCAGAGCTGTGAATCTGTGGAATTCTCTGCCATAAAAGGCAGCGGAGGCCGATTCACTGGATGTTTTCAAGAGAGAGTTAGATTGAGCTCTGAGGGCTAACGGAATCAAGGGATATGGGGAGAAAGCAAGAACGGGGCACTGATTCTAGATGATCAGCCATGATCATGTTAAATGGCAGTGCTCGCTCGAAGGGCCGAATGGCCTACTCCTTCACCTATTTTTCTATGCTGGTGCCGGTCATCCATCCCGCACTGAAGGGGGCAGCACCTCCTGGCACTGGAGTAACCGGCTGCGGAAAGAAGGCGTGGCTGACAGGACGTCCTGCCAATGAACGAACTCGGCTGCGGGAAGGCGGGTCCCTGCGCGACTGCCTCTTGACCCATCAACGCTCGTCCTCAGCTGCACAGGGCCCCGACTTCCAGCGGCCGTGCCCATAGATTGGCCGGATGACCCGTCAATCACGGCCAACCACGCCCGCTCGTCCCGCCCCGCTCGCGCAGCCGAGCGCGTTGATTGGCTAGTCACCCACACTCATCCCGCCTCTGAGCACGTTGATTGGCCCGCCACCCACAATGATCCCGCCCCCCAGCGCAGCCGAGCCCGTTAATTGGACAGTTATCCACACTTATCCCGCCTCCCAGCGCAGCCGTGCTCGTTGATTGGCCACTCACCCACACTAGTCCCGCCCCGAGCCCGTTGATTTGCCACTCACCCACTAGTCCCGCCCCGAGCCCGTTGATTTGCCACTCACCCACACTAGTCCCGCCCCGAGCCCGTTGATTTGCCACTCACCCACACTAATCCCGCCCCGAACCCGTTGATTGGCCCGTCACCCACACTAGTCTCTGCCCCCCGCGCATCCGGGCCCGTTAATTGGCCACTCACCCACACTCATCCCGCCCCCCGTGCTCATTGATTGACCACTCACCCACACTAGTCCCGCCCGGAGCCCGTTGATTGGCCACGCACCCACACTAGTCCCGCCCCTTAGCCCGTTGATTGGGCCCATCGCGCCCCCACCACCACACAGCCGAGCCCGTTGATTGGCCACTTACCCACACTCATCCCACCCCCGAGCCCGTTGATTGGCCAGTCACCCACGTTCGTCCCCCCTCAGCGCAGCCGAGCCTATTGATTGGCAAGTCACCCACACTTAGCCTCGCCCCTTAGCCCGTTGATTGGCTCGTCGCGCCCCTCCATCCCGCCCCCGAGCCCGTTGATTGGCCACTCACCCACACTAGTCCCGCCCCTTAGCCTGTTGATTGGTCCGTCACCCACGCTCATCCTGCCCCCTCCGCGCAGCCGAACCCGTTGATTGGCCCATCCCGCCCCTTAGCCTGTTGATTGGCCAGTCGTCCACGCTCGTTCCGCCCCCTCACCGCAACCGAGCCCGTTAATTGGCCAGTCATCCAAGCTCGTCCCGCCCCCAAGCCCGTTGTTTGGCCAGCCACCCACACTCATCCCGCCCCCTCCGCGCAGCCGAGCCCGTTGATTGGGCCGGCGCGCCCCTCCCACCAGGCAGCCGAGCCCGTTGATTGACCAGGCACCCACACCCGTCCCGCCCCCACGCAGCCGAGCCCGTTGGTTGGCCAGAGAACCCGTCAGTCACAGCCGCCCCGCCCCCATCCCTCTCCGCCTTGATCGCTAGTTCCTTCCTGTTGTTAAAAAAAAAAGTTGCTGAAGGCAGCTCCGGACAAAAAAAAACGTTCATCGCATCTCTCCCCCTCTCTCTCTCTCTCACAGAATAATAAAACAATAAGCATTCTCACAAATTAATCTTTTTGAAAAAAAAGTTTGGGGGGGGGGGGGGGGTTGGAGAAAATAAATAATTAATAATTATTAAAAGGCAATTACGAGTGAGAATAGACGGTGGACTTACGGGCACGACCGCCGCCACCGGCCGCAGACGGCGACTGGGCAGCGCGAGAGCCAGGCCGGCCGGCCGGATGGATGGCCAGAGCCTCCTGGAACCTTCCAGAGCCCGTTGACCGTTACTCTTAAAGGCGCCCCCCCCTCTCCCTTCAAAAAAAACTCCAAGAAAACTAAACAAAATCCACTTTTCTTTTTGAAGAAACACTCTGGCACTCTCGTGTGGCATTTCAATTTTCCACCCCGCATCGCTACCGCTTGGAAACTGGACACTTTCAGCAGCAGCAGCAGCAGCAGCAGCAGCAGTGCCGGCCTCGGAGCGGTGAGTAAAGTCTTCCCCTTTTTAAAAAACAACATTAAAACTTTTAACATCTTCTCTCGGATTATACTCTATGTGGTTTGTTTTTTGTTTCTCCCCTGATTTCAGCGATTAAACTAAAAAATGTTTCTCTACTGATTTCAGTAATTAAAGTAAAAAATGTTTCTCTACTAATACATGTTTCTCCACTAATTTCAGCGATTAAACTAAAAAATGTTTCTCTCCTGATTTAAACAATTAAACTATTAAATAATTCTCTACTAAAAAATGTTTCTCTCCTGATTTCAACAATTAAACTATTAAATAATTCTCTACTAATAAATGTTTCTCCCCTGAGTTCAGCGATTAAACTAAAAAACGTTTCTCTCCTGATTTCAGCGATTAAACTAAAAAAGTTTCTCTCCTGATTTCAACAATTAAACTATTAGATGATTCTCTACTAATAAATGTTTCTCCCCTAATTTCAGCAATTAAGCTATTAAATGATTCTCTACTAATATAAATGTTTCTCTCCTGATTTCAACAATTAAACTATTAAATGATTCTCTACTAATAAATGTTTCTCCCCTAATTTCAACAATTAAACTATTAAATGATTCTCTACTAATAAATGTTTCTCCCCTAATTTCAGCAATTAAGCTATTAAATGATTCTCTACTAATATAAATGTTTCTCTCCTGATTTCAACAATTAAATGATTCTATACTAATATAAATGTTTCTCTCCTGATTTCAGTAATTAAACTAATAAATGTTTCTCTCCTGATTTCAGTAAACTAAAAAATGATTCTCTACTAATAAATGTTTCTCCCCTAATTTCAACAATTAAACTAAAAAATGATTCTCTACTAATAAATGTTTCTCCCCTGAGTTCAGCGATTAAACTAAAAAATGTTACTCTCCTGATTTCAGCGATTAAACTATTAAATGATTCTCCACTAATAAATGTTTCTCCACTAATTTCAGCGATTAAGCTATTAAATGATTCTCTACTAATATAAATGGTTCTCCCCTGATTTCAGCAATTAAACTAAAAAATGATTCTCTACTAATAAATGTTTCTCCCCTAATTTCAGCGATTAAACTATTAAATGATTCTCTACTAATAAATGTTTCCCTCCTGATTTCAGCGATTAAACTATTAAATGATTCTCTACTAATAAATGTTTCTCTCCTGATTTCAGCGATTAAACTAAAAAATCATTCTCTATTAATAAACGTTTCCCTCCTGATTTCAGTGATTAAACTAAAAAACTTTTAATATCTTCTCTCGGATTAAACTCTATGTGTTTGTTTTTTGTTTCTCTTAAATTTATTAAACTAATAAATGTTTCTCTCCTGATTTCAGCGATTAAACTATTAAATGATTCTCTACTAATAAAAATGTTTCTTCCCTGATTTCAGCGATTAAACTATTAAATGATTCTCCACTAATAAATGTTTCTCCACTAATTTCAGCGATTAAACTATTAGATGATTCTCTACTGATAAATGTTTCTCCCCTAATTTCAGCGATTAAACTATTAAATGATTCTCTACTAATAAAAATGTTTCTTCCCTGATTTCAGCGATTAAACTATTAAATGATTCTCTACTAATAAAAATGTTTCTTCCCTGATTTCAGCGATTAAACTATTAAATGATTCTCTACTAATAAATGTTTCTCCATTAATTTCAGCGATTAAACTATTAGATGATTCTCTACTGATAAATGTTTCTCCCCTAATTTCAGCGATTAAACTATTAAATGATTCTCTACTAATAAATGTTTCTCTCCTGATTTCAGCGATTAAACTATTAAATGATTCTCTACTAATAAATGTTTCTCCCCTAATTTCAGCGATTAAACTATTAAATGATTCTCTACTAATAAATGTTTCTCCCCTGATTTCAGCGATTAAACTAATAAATGAATGATTCTCTACTAATAAAAATGTTTCTCCTGATTTCAGCGATTAAACCAATAAATAAATAATTCTCTACTAATATAAATGTCTCTCTCCTGATTTCAGCGATTAAACTAATAAATGCATCGTTTTCGCGTCAAAGAAGTTTCGGGTTTGTTTCTGCTCCCCAACATTAAGTTTCGCCTTCACTTTCTCTCCAGCTGCTGCTTTTGTTCCATTTTAAAAAAAAAAAAATTTTTTTAAACATGCATTTAAATGAACAACAAATCTAACTGAATCATCTTTTTATGGCAACAGAGATTGTCGTCAGAAAAAAAAGTTAAGATGATTCAGTTAAAAGTTCATTTAAAACTGCACTTCCAGGGAAAAAAATCATCAAAGATGGTCAAGGATAATGTATTCAAAGTTAAGAATTAATACTAAGTAATTCATGACAATTGTTGGTATAAAATGTATTTAAAAATATGTTTAGAATATACTTATTGCCTTTACATTTTAATTTCTTTCAGTTTAAATGAACAACAACTTTAACTGAATCGTCTTAAGTTAACTTTTTATGGCAACAGATATTGTCGTCAGAAAAAAAAAGTTAAGATGATTCAGTTAAAAGTTGTTGATTTAAAACTGTACTTCCAGGGAAAAAAATCATCAAAGATAGTCAATAAAACCTATTCAAAGTTAAGAATGAATATCAAGTAATTCATCACAATTGTTGGTATAAAATGTATTTGAAAATATGTTTAGAATGTACTTATTGGCTTCACATTTTAATTACTTTCAGTTTAAATGAACAACAACTTTAACTGAATCTTCTTAACTTAACTTTTTATGACAACAGAAAAAAAAAGTTGAGATGATTCGGTTAAAAGTTGTTCATTTAGAACTGCACTTCCAGGGAAAAAATCATCAAAGATGGTCAAGGATAGCGTATTCAAAGTTAAGAATTAATTTTAAGTAATTCATCACAATTGTTGGTGTAAAATGATTCCAGTTATGCATTTGCTTTCAAAGTATCTTCAGCACATTACTTTAATAGAACTATGTTTAGAGTGTAATTATTGGCTTTACATTTTAATTACTTTCAGTTTAAATGAACAACTTTAACTGAATCATCTTTTTATGGCAACAGATATTGTCGTCAGAAAAAAAAAGTTAAGATCGTTCAGTTAAAAGTTGTTCATTTAAAACTGCAATTCCAGGGGGAAAATCATCAAAGATAGTCAAGGATAATGTATTCAAAGTTAAGAATTAATTTAAAGTAATTCATGACAATTGTTGGTATAAAATGTATTTGAAAATATGTTTAGAATGTACTTATTGGCTTTACATTTTAATTACTTTCAGTTTAAATGAATAACAACTTTAACTGAATCATCTTAACTTAACTTTTTATAGCAACAGATATTGTGGTAAGAAAAAAAAGTTGAGATGATTCGGTTAAAAGTTATTCATTTAGAACTGTATGTAGAACTGTATGTAGTTATTCATTTAGAACTGTATGTAGGTTAATTGGCTGGGTAAATGTAAAAATTGTCCCTAGTGGGTGTAGGATAGTGTTAATGTACGGGGATCACTGGGCGGCACGGACTTGGAGGGCCGAAAAGGCCTGTTTCCGGCTGTATATATATGATATGATATGATATGATAACTGCACTTCCAGGAAAAAAATCATCAAAGATAGTCAAGTATTATTCAATAAAACTTATTTAAAGTTAAGAATTAATATTAATTAATTCATGACAATTGTTGGTATAAAATGATTCCTGTTATGCATTTGAAAATATCCATTTGGTTCTAAAAGTCTTCAATCCGTCTGACTTGTTTAAATGTTTTTAAAAAATAATCATTTGAATTTGTTTAAAATCTAACCTTTTTTAAGATTTCCATTTTATTTGATGACCTGGTTTTCTTCAAATTCTTTATGTTGCAATTCAAATTTTTAGTGCTTTTGATTTCTTTCAAAGTATCTTTAGTACATTACTTTAATAGAACTATGTTTAGAGTGTACTTATTGGCTTTATGTTTTAATTGCTTTCAATTTTTTAAGAAGCCTTAAAATGTTTCATTTTATAATCAGTATAAGAAAATAACTGCAGATGCTGGTACAAATCGATTTATTCACAAAATGCTGGAGTAACTCAGCAGGTCAGGCAGCATCTCGGGAGAGAAGGAATGGGTGACGTTTCGGATCGAGACCCTTCTTCAGACTGAAGAAGGGTCTCGACCCGAAACGTCACCCATTCCTTCTCTCCCGAGATGCTGCCTGACCTGCTGAGTTACTCCAGCATTTTGTGAATAAATCATTTTATAATCACCTTGACATTTATTTATTCGTAAGAGTTATATTCATGATCAATCTCAAAATAACCTAAAGCCCTCAATAATCAATGAAATACCTGTGACATTTTGTATGTCATGGAATGTATTAAAAAATTATTAATATTTTGCTTAATTTTGTGTTTTTGAGTGAACCTTTAACTTAAAATCAATGTCAATTCTCAGCATTTGAAACCAAAATTGCCATTCAATTTCACATGAATCTTTTCTTGATAAATATTAGTCTCAAGAGTCTCAATGATTCTCTTGTGCTGATGTTTTTCAAAATACTGTTTTCCAAATGTGGTGTGCTACTTGTCCTGAGATGAAGCAATCTCACGGATGTTTGCAGCATATTAGCATTGTGTAACAGTGCCTGGGTGAAGTTTATAAGCCCCATGCTGTATAGGGTGAACGTAATACACAGTGTTAGCAGAGGGAGTTGTTTTCAGTGTATTGGGCCTTTAAGACACTAACAGCAAGGGATTACAAGACTAGGACACAAGAAAATATTTGTTGAGCACTTACAGCACAGAAGCAGGCCCTTCGACCCACAAAGCTTGTGCCGAACATGATGCCTAGCTGAAGATGGACCCAAAAAGTTGGAGTAACTCAGCGGGTCAGGCATCTCTGAGAAAAGGAATAGGCAGGTTGAAACCCTTTCGGGTTGAAACCCTTCTTTCAACCCGAAATGTCACATTTTCTTTTCCTCCAGAGATGTTGCCTGACCTGTTGAGTTACTCCAGCATTTTTGTGTCTATCTTCGGTGTAAACCAGCATCTGCAGATTCTTGTGTAGATCCTGGCCTGAAGAAGGGCCTTGACCCGAAATGTCACCCATTCCTCCTCTCCAGAGCGGCCGCCATTGGTGGAGCGGGAGCGCGTGGCCGCTGGCTGGGCGAGGTCACGTGGGGCACGGGACGGTGACGTCACCCATTGTCCCTTATTTGGGAGTGAGGAAGTTGGCAACCCTACTAATACGGGACAAGGGCGGTCCCGTACGGGACAAACCAATTTAGGCCAAAATACGGGATGTCCCGGCTAATACGGGACAGTTGGCAACCCTAGTTATTGGGTTGAGTCAGGATTAGATTGTTGTAGTGGAAATACCTTTGTGTTGAGTTTTAATTTTATGCTCCAGCAGATTATTAGGGTGTGGCATTGGTGGTATAGTGTGTGTGTGGGTGTGTTGTTCTTCAGCATTGCATTCCAGTATTGTGGATTGTGTTTTGAGATTCATGGACGTATGGCTGTCACTGTATCAAACTGGGGTACATACAGTGATATATGTTGGTGGGCTGAAAGTCTGTCACTTTGTAATAAAATACACTACTGCTGGATGCAGGTCTTTTAAATGTGCTATACAAATAAATTGACTTGACTATCATGTTTGTTATCAAATTTTACTGTATAGACAATAGGTGCAGGAGTAGGCCATTCGGCCCTTCAAGCCAGCACCGCCATTCAATGTGATCATGGCTGATCATTCCCAATCAGTACCCCGTTCCTGCTTTCTCCCCATACCCCCTGACTCCGCTATCCTTAAGAGCTCTATCTAGCTCTCTCTTGAATGCATTCAGAGAATTGGCCTCCACTGCCTTCTGAGGCAGAGAATTCCACAGATTCACAACTCTCTGACTGAAAAAGTTTTTCCTCATCTCTGTTCTAAATGGTCCTCATCTCTGTTCTAAATGAGATGACCCGTCGGGTCCAAACCTGCGGGCCCGGCAACCCTCCCCCAACTGCCGGCCCGTGGACCCGTTGCCGGCCGGGGTGTCTCCCCCGGGGGCGGGCGAGGGGGAAGAGGAAAGGGCGGCCATCGCGGCAGCCTAGTAGCAGGAGAGCGTCCGCAAGGAGCTGCCGCAAGCTCGTCCTGCCGGCGGCCATCTTCTTTGACCCTCTGCACCACGGGAGGAAGGTCAGGCACGGGGCACGCCGGGATGGGCGCCGGTCTTCCCGGTGCTGCTGTGCAGAGGAGGGGGGTGGGGGCAAGGCATTTATTAAAGTTTATTAAGTTAATTACTTTTAAAATGTAATGAAACTTGATCAATGCACACCACAGGCGAATGGTGGGCCTAAAATTGTTGCGCTGTCGTGTACCGTTTTGGCTGTATTTCGTTGCATATTTTACTGGTGGATAGAAAACCGTCTGGTGGATACAGGACTGTCACTGTGCAAGTGCCACAGTGCTGGTATGTACAGTCTAGTGTTATAACAGTGGCACATATACTGGGGTACGTGGCGTTCACTGGGTTAGCACTGATAGTTACTTGCTGGGATACGGAACAGTGTGTACACTCTGTCACAACACTGGGATAATGTACTGGTGGTACAGCTCACATTATGTGGGTTAATAATGCAGGTGGGTACATTGGTTATTGTATAACATTGTAATCTAGTTGTAATGAAGACGGTCTTGTTGATGTGTGACTTTGAGGTGGTGTGTTATGTGTGTGTGTGTGTATTTATCCATCTAAAGTGTCCTGACTTTACATTTAATTTAAAGGACAATGCCTGGACAGCAGCCGCAGAGAGACAAAGAAAAGGACGAGGAGAAGGCTGATGAGGAGATGGAGCCTGATTCCCTGGAAAATGAGGAAAGCTCGGATGAAGAGAGTGGCAGTACCTCGGTATCCGAGGAGGAGGAGGGGGAAGACAGCTCAGGTCAGGGAGTGAGGGGCTGTACCTGTGTGTGAGCTCGGCGAGTTTCAGTGCGTACCAGAGCACCGAATGAAAGTCACACTAAACAATGAGCTATGAGCAAACAAAACTTTTATTGCTTGAAAATGCACTTTTCTTTTTCCATTCATCCTTAATGTTTTTCTTCTGTTATTTATTTTCTCTATAAGAAATTTTCTCAAATTTGTAAAAACACAGTAGAAACATAGAAAATAGGTGCATGAGTAGGCCATTCGGCCCTTCGAGCCTGCACCGCCATTCAATATGATCATGGCTGATCATCCAGCTCAGTAACCTGTACCTGCCTTCTCTCCATACCCCCTGATCCCTTTAGCCACAATGGCCACATCTAACTCCCTCTTAAATATAGCCAATGAACTGGCCTCAACTACCTTCTGTGGCAGAGAATTCCACAGACTCACCACTCTCTGTGTGAAGAAATGTTTTCTCATCTCGGTCCTAAAAGACTTCCCCCTTATCCTTAAGCTGTGACCCCTGGTTCTGGACTTCCCCAACATCGGGAACAATCTTCCCGCATCTAGCCTCTCCAACCCCTTAAGAATTTTATATGTTTCTATAAGATCCCCCCTCAGTCTTCTAAATTCCAGCGAGTATAAGCCTAGTCTATCCAGTCTTTCTTCACATGAAAGTCCTGCCATCCCAGGGATCAATCTGGTGAACCTTCTCTGTACTCCCTCTAAGGCTAGAATGTCTTTCATCAGATTAGGAGACCAAAACTGTACACAATACTCCAGGTGCAGTCTCACCAAGGCCATGTACAACTGCAGCAGAACCTCCCTGCTCCTATACTCAAATCCTCTTGCTATGAATGCTAACATACCATTCGCTTTCTTCACTGCCTGCTGCACCTGCACCCTTGCTTTCAATGACTGGTGCACCATGACACCCAGGTCACGTTGTATCTCCCCTTTTCCTAATTGGCCACCATTCAGGTAATATTCTGCTTTCCTGTTCTTGCCGCCAAAGTGGATAACCTCACATTTATCCACATTATATTGCATCTGCCATGCATTTGCCCACTCGCCTAATCTATCCAAGTCACTCTACAGCCTCCTAGCATCCTCCTCGCAGCTAACACTGCCACCCAGCTTCGTGTCATCCGCAAACTTAGATATGTTGCATTCAATTCCCTCGTCCAAATCATTAATATATATTGTAAATAACTGGGGTCCCAGCACTGAGCCTTGCGGTACCCCATTAGTCACTGCCTGCCATTCCGAAAAGGACCCGTTTATTCCTACTCTGCTTCCTGTCTGCCAACCAATTCTCTATCCACCTCAACACTGAACCCCCAATACCGTGTGCTTTAAGTTTGTACACCAATCTCCTATGTGGGACATTGTCGAAGGCCTTCTGAAAGTCCAGATATAACACATCGACTGGTTCTCCCTTATCCACTCTACTAGTTACATCCTCGAAAAATACTATAAGATTCGTCAGACATGATTTGCCTTTCATAAATCCTAATGGCCTAATTCTGCTCCTATACCTTATCATCTGATGAATCTTAATTGGGTTGATCAGCATCTGATGGAATTATGTGCCTGTTTTCGGTCAGTACATTACCTCTTGCACATACACCGATCAGCCAAAACATTATGACCACCTGCCTAATATGCTGTTGGTCCTCCGTGTGCCGCCAAAACAGCACCGACCCGCCGAGGCATGGACTCGACAAGACCCATGAAGGTGTCCTGTGGTCTGACACATTAGCAACAGATCATTCAAGTCCTGTAAGTTGTGAGGTGGAGCTGCCGTGGATCGGACTTGTCGATCCAGCACGTCCCACAGATGCTCAATCGGATTGAGATCTGGAGAATTTGGAGGCATGGGCAACACTGTGAACACTTCATCATGTTCCTCAAACCATTCCCGAACAATGTGTGCAGTGTGGCAGGACGCATTATCCTGCTGAAAGGGGCCACTGCCATCAGGGAATGAAGGGGTGTACCTGGTCTGCAACAATGTTTAGGTAGATGACACGTGTCAAATTGACGTCCACATGAATGGCCGGACGCAGGGTTTCCCAGCAGAACATTGCGCAGAGCATCACACTCCCTCCACCGGCTTGTCGTCTTCACTCAGTCGGTTCGGACCAGACGGGATAGCCTTCGTTGCCCTCGCGCATCGATGAACCTTGGGCGCCCAACACCCTGTCGCCGGTTTGTAGTTTGTCCCTCCTCAGACCACTGTCAGTAGGTACTCACCACTGCTGACCGGGAGCACCCCACAAGCCTTGCCGTTTCAGAGATGCTCTGACCCAGTCGTCTGGCCATAACAATTCACTCAGGTCTTTACTCCTGCCCATTTCTCCTGCATCCAACACATCAACTTCAACAGCTGATTGAACACTTGCTGCCTAATATATCCCACCCCATGACAGGTGCCATTGTAACAACATAACATAACATAACATAACAACACTTTATTGTCACTCGGCTTTTTACACCGAACGAAATTTCAGCAGTCACACAAAACACAGCAAAAAAGAAAAGAACACGGGACACCCGACCCCAACACAAACATCCAACACAGTGACTCCAAACACCCCCTCACTGTGATGGAGGCAACAAAACTTCCCCTCTCTTCCCCCCGCACCCACGGACAGGCAGCTCGACCCCTACCGAGGCAAACGACACGCACAGCCCCCGCAAGGGGATGGAAGGCCCCGCGGCCGAGCCGCCCTGGGCACCGAAACGTCCCGCGGCCGAGCCGCACCGGGCACCGAAACGTCCCGCGGCCGAGCCGCACCGGGCGATGTTAAGTCCAGCGGCCAAGCCGCGCCGGGCACTGAAACGTCCCGCGGCCGAGCCGCACCAGGCACTGAAACGTCCCGCGGCCGAGCCGCACCGGGCGATGTTAAGTCCAGCGGCCGAGCCGCACCGGGCACTGAAACGTCCCGCGGCCGAGCTGCACCGGGCACCGAAACATCCCGCGGCCGAGCCGCACCGAGCGATGTTAAGTCCAGCGGCCGAGCCGCACCGGGCACTGAAACGTCCCGTGGCCGAGCCGCGCTGGCGATGTTAAGTCCAGCGGCCAAGCCGCGCCTGGCACCGAAACGTCCCGTGGCCGAGTCGCGCTGGCGATGTTAAGTCCAGCGGCCGAGCCGCACCGGGCACTGAAAAGTCCCGCAGCCGAGCCGCGCCGACGATGGAAGGCCCCGCGGGCGAGCTGCGCCCCGGGGAAGAGACCTAATAAAAGAAAGGTTTCCCCCGCCCCACCCCCACACCCCACACCCCACCCCCCCACCACACATACACAGCCAAAAACAGAAACAAAAACCATCCCAACACCGACACAAACAAAAAAAAAGAAAAAAAGACAAACAGACTGCCAGAGAGCCGCAGCCGTTAGGCGCAGCCAACTCCTCCCAATAACAAGATAACCAATGTTATTCATTTTGTCTGTCAGTGGTCATAATGTTTTGGCTGATCGGTGTACATATCTGATGTTCATCACAGAGCTTGAATATAATTTGGCCGATCGAGATATATATTAATTTAAACCCTAATTTGCCATTGACTCGATGGGGGCTCCTGAAAGTAGAATGAGGCCTTCATCCCAGTGCTCCGAGACAAGCAGTCCAGTTTTCTACCTCTTTTCCCCCCCATCTATCAAGAAGAAAAGGATAACTGGGCACTTATCGACACTTATCTCACAGCTGACTTTGAATGTTAGTGGTGCAGAATGGCTGTGTACGTAGCAGTCGTAGTGCTTCACTCAATCGTTCTGTTAAAGTTGTTGAGGCATTGAAAAGCTGGAGGGAGAAGGAGATAGGGTCGGGTAAGGTTTCTGTTTGAGTGTGCGGCACGGTGGCGCAGCGGTAGAGTTGCTGCCTTACAGCGCTTGCAATGCCGGAGATTGGGGTTCGATCCCGACCACGGGTGCTGGCTGTACGGAGGTTGTACGTTCTCCCCGCGACCTGCATGGGTTTTCTCCGAGATCTTCGGTTTCCTCCCACACTCCAAAGACGTAGGATAGTTGGCACGGTATGAGTGTAAATTGTCCCAAGTGTGTGTAGGATAGTGTAAATGTGCGGATCGCTGGTTGGTGCGGACTTGGTAGGCCGAAGGGCCTGTTTCCGCGCTGTATCTCTAAATTTAAAAAAAAACTAAACCAAAGTAAGGCGGGCAGAGGCTCGTGTACCTCTCGCGAGCAGAGTGACCTGTTTTTCTGCTGTAGATTGTAAGTAATTTCACCCAAGACGAGAAAGCAGTTAATTGATGGCTTAATTCTGACCCGTCTAATCTTGGCTATGCTCTGCTTTCCAGAGATGGACGATGAGGACTGTGAGCGACGTCGCACTGAGTGCCTGGACGAGATGTCGGACCTGGAGAAGCAGTTCACGGATCTGAAAGAACAGTACGCTGATTAGTTTGTTTTGAGTAAATGTCTCCTGGTTTTCTCCTCTCCTGAAGGCGGTGCTTCCTGCTGAGCCTGGACACTCGACGCTCTCTAGATCACTGCCCATGGGGCCCATTCCTGACGTGTGAGGCTAGGGTGTGGTGTGGATCGTGTGTTTTTAGAAAAAACAAAATGGAGTTCCCTTTTAGATTGGGTAATGACAAAGTCAGAAGGGGCTGTGATGCCGCCCACAGTTGAATAGGCAGCCAGTGCTAACTAACCACATGCACACGTGAAGAAAGGCTGCCTGGCCGAGGCACTGGAGGGCCCAACTCACTCCCCGGCGACCGTCAGCATCTTTAGAAAAGGAGGGCGGAAAACCCGCAAAGAAATACTTTCTGCAGCGTAACAGGTTGTTCGGTAAAGGTTGGCGGTGGATGTGCTCTGAGCAAGTAAATTGAGAGTAGAGGGTAAAATTGGCAGCTTCTCTTTTACAGACTGTACAAAGAGAGGCTGTGCCAGGTAGAAGCCAAACTGGACGAGGTGATCGCAGGGAAAGCAACGGAGTACTTGGAGCCCCTGGCTGTCCTGCAGAAGAACATGAAAATCAGAACTGAGGTAGCAGGTAATGGAGGCATCACTGAGTTAACCTGTCACCCACAGTATGAGGGGGGCCGGTGGAGTACTGGGTGTCGTTGGGGACGGGGAGGGTCACTTTTGGTACAAACCTAGATGGTGCCTTTCGTTAATGTTACGCTGATGATTGATTGAAAGTCACAGCATGGAAACAGGCTGTGTCTGCACCAACTATTGATCACCCGTACACACTAGTTCTATGCGATCCCACTTTCTCATCCACCCCCAGACACACTAAGGGCAATTTACAGAGGCCAATCAGCCTACAAAGCAGCACGTCTTTGGGACGTAGGAGGAACCCAGAGCACCTGGAGGAAACCCACTCGGTCACAGGGAGAACGTGCAAACTCCACACATCCAGCACCCAAGGTCTGGATTGGAGCCAGTTCTCTGGTGCTGTGAGGCAGCACCTCTACCAGCTGCACCACTGTGCAGCACCATATTGGGAAGGGAATTTTAGGAAGATATACAAGGTAGAACCGCCCGATGGCTAGCACCTTAAACTGTGTTATGATAGATGACAGAATTAAATTAAATTTAATGGTCAACTGAACATGTGTAATCAAAAACTGTGGTGAAAATGTGTGCTCTTTTAGTTTAGTTTAGAGATACAGTGCAAAAACAGGCCCACCGGGTCCACCCCGCCCAGCGATCCCCGCACTTTAACACCATCCTACACCCACTAGGGACAATCTTTACATTTACCAAGCCAATTAACCTGCATACCTGTACGTCTTTGGAGCGTGGGAGGACACCGAAGATCTCGGAGAAAACCCACGCAGGTCATGGGGAGAACGTACAAACTCTCTCAAGACTTGGGGAATGGCAAAACTCCACACGGTATCCCGGTGAAGCCGTGTAGTCTGGATGGTAGGCAGGTGGTACTAGTGTTTAAGGAGCAGTCAGACAGGTACATGAATAGGACAGGTTTGGAGCAATGTGGGCCAAGCGCAGGCAGGTGGAACTAGTGTAGCTGGGACTTGTTGGCCCAGAGTCTCTTGCCTAGAGTAGGGGATCGAGGACCAGAGGACATAGGTTCAAGGTGAAGAGGTAAAGATTTAATAGGAATCCGAGAGGTAACCTTTTCACACAAAGGGTGGTGGGTGTGTGCCAGAGGAGGTAGTTGAGGCAGGGACTATCCCAACGTGTATGAAACAGTTAGACAGGTACATGGATAGGACGGGTTTGGAGGGATATGGGCCAAGCGCGGGCAGGTGGGACTAATGTAGCTGGGACATGTTGGCCGGTGCGGGCAAGTTGGCCGAAGGGCCTGTTTCCACACTGAATCACTCTATGACTCTATGAGGTGGGACTAGTGTGGCTGGGACATGTTGGCCGGTGTGGGCGAGTTGGGCTGAAGGACCTGTTTCCACGCTGTATCACTCTGACTCTATGAGGTGGGACTAGTGTGGCTGGGACATGTTGGGCAGTGTGGGCAAGTTGGCCGAAGGGCCTGTTTCCATGCTGAATCACTCTATGACTATGAGGTGGGACTAGTGTGGCTGGGACATGTGGGCGAGTTGGCCTGAAGGGCCTGTTTCCATGCTGAATCACTCTATGACTCTATGAGGTGGGACTAGTGTGGCTGGGACATGTGGGCGAGTTGGCCTGAAGGGCCTGTTTCCATGCTGAATCACTCTATGACTCTATGAGGTGGGACTAGTGTGGCTGGGACATGTTGGCCGGTGTGGGCGAGTTGGCCTGAAGGGCCTGTTTCCATGCTGTATCCCATGCGAATCCTTGTTCCTGTCACTGTCACACCTTAAATCGGAGAACGCTGTGTGAATTGGACAATTTGCTTCATGCCTTTTGTAGAGTGATTTCTGCAGATGACAGGAGGGCAGTGCAAGCTCTTGCTGCCCTGCACATTGACACAGCTGGTTGCTGGATTATGGCGTCAGCTTGGGGGATTGTACAGACTGAGCATTCTGTCTTTTGGAGAGATTAACCTTGTCGCAATTCTGCACCTGTAGGAGTATATAAAGATCTATGTTTGGAGGTAATCAGAAATAGGTACGAATGTGAACTACAGGGAGCTCGGCAACACCTGGAGGTAAGGTATGAGCGAGAGTGTGGGGAAGTCACTCAGCCCTTCTGTTTTATTCCTCTCGTATTATTTAGGGTATCGATGAGAAAGATTTGCCAATTAAACTAACTATAGCACAATATATGTGTTATATACTTGCACGGTAATGGGCCCTTCGGCCCGCAATGTTTATGCCAAACATGTTGCCAATTAAACTGATTTCATCTGCCCGTCCATGATCCATATCCTTCTAATCCCTGCACCTCCATGTGCTGATTCAAAAGCCTCTCAAACGCCACTTTGGTATCTGCCGTCACCTCAGGCAACACGTTCCAAGCCCCTACCACTCTGTGTAAAGAAAAATGCCCCGCACGTCTCCATTAAACTCATTAAACCTTCTCCCTCGTAGCTTATAGCTATGCCCTCTAGTGTAGGACATTTCCACCCTGGGGGAAAAAGGGTCTGACTGTCTACTCCATCTATGCCTCTCGTCATTTTATCGATTCAATTTTATAGATTAAATAAATTTTATAAATTAAACAACTCGCCCCTCAACATCCAACGTTCCAAAGGAAACAATCTGTCCAACCTCTCCCTGTAGCTGAAATCCTCCAATCAAGGCAACATTGTGGTGAACCACCTCTGCACCCCCTCCAAAGCCTCTACGTCCTTTCTGTAGGGGGGGGTGAGCCGAACTGCATGCAATACTCCAAAGGCGGCCTAGCCAAAGTCCTGGAGAGCTGCATCGTGACTTCCTGCAGCTATTTTCTATCCTACATTTTCCAAAGAATTGCACATGTCTATTTTTTCACTATTGTCTTTTTGCAACCTCTTTCAACAATGAACCCACCCTGCTCCACCACCACCCCCCGCTCTGTTTTGGGATGTAGTTTCAAATTGTTGGCTGCCACCCAGTACATCATTAGTTTGCATTCCCTCCGCACTGTCAACGTAATAAAATATCAAAAAAATGCTTTGTGGAAAATGAAACAAGACTGCATAAAGGACTTGGGGCAGGTGTCTTGTGTACAAAGGCCAATATTGTAAAGGTCAAGCCTTTAGGAATAGGTGTAAATGTCCCTCTTACACAAAGTGGGGCACTTGCCACAAACAACATGTCCTTTCATGGGACCTGGGCGGCCATTTGCACACACCATGTAATCCACTGGGCTTCTCTGCCTGTAATCGAGGCTGTGTTTAAACCCGCTCTCTGTCTGAATTGCTTTCAAAAGAACTAATTTCACTTTCTCCCTTTCGATGGATTCAGAGTGAGAAGCTGTTGTTGTTTGATAACATGCAGAACGAGCTGTTGGAAAGGATTCAGCGACTGGAGGAGGACAAGCAGAGTGTAGACATCACCTCAGGTCAGAATTCAAACGCGGTTGCTTCCTATTTGTTTAGTTTACAGATACAGCGTGGAAACAGGCCCACCGGGTCCGCGCCGACCAGCGATCCCCGCACTATCCTACACCCACTAGGGAAATTTTTTACATTTACCAAGCCAATTAACCTACAAACCTGCACATCTTTGGAGTGCGGGAGGAAACCGAAGATCTCGGAGAAAACCCACGCAGGTCATGGGGAGAACGTACAAACTCCGTACAGACAGCGCCCGTAGTCGGGATCGAACCCGGGTCTCCGGCGCTGTGAGGCGGCAACTCTACCGCTGCACCTAGGGTTGCCAACTGTCCCGTATTAGCTGGGACATCCCGTATATTGGGCTAAATTGGTTTGTCCCGTACGGGACTGCCCTTATCCCAGACAGACAGCACCCGTAGTCGGGATGGAACCCAGGTCTCCGGCGCTGCATTCGCTGTAAGGCAACTCTACTGCTGCGCCACCGTGTAGCCCTGTTCTATGTATTCTTCCTCTCCCGTCCTAAAAGTGTAGGCAGTGCCTGGGCAGTAGGTCCATAACCGTTAACGCACTCTGCCCCTCTGACCATGTAACTGTTCTTCAGTGAGTGCTGGAAAGAAGGTGCTGTTGAGGGACTGGTGCCCTCCAATCCTCCTACATTTCCCCCATACCCTACAAACGTGCACGGTCTGACTACGGCCAGGTCTAATCATTGTCCCCCCCGCCAGCAGCATTGAGGCTAACTGTAGCTACCGTGCTCTGATCTGGTTTGAGTTCAGGAGAAGCGAGTAGGCCTTCAAAAAGGTGCAATGAGGTTGAAAGTCAGAATGAACCTGGATGAAAGCTAATATTATTTATGGTTTGCAGTGCGCTGTTCACACCGGATGTGCCAGGGGGATATGGGGAGAAGGCAGGCACGGGTTACTGATTGTAGATGATCAGCCATGATCACAATGAATGGCGGTGCTGGCACGAAGGGCCAAACGGCCTCCTCCTGCACCTATTTTCTATGTTTCTATGCAGAGGAAGATTGAGGCTCCAACCTTGTAGGAGCTCTAATATTACACAGTGAACGCGCACCATAGGAGAATAGAAGTTACTGGTCACCTCTCTACTCGGGTTTAGTTTAGTTTGGAGATACAGTGTGGAAACAGGCCCTTCAGCCCACCGTCCACCCCGACCAATGATCATCTTTTCACGCTAGTTCTACATCTTACACAATTTACAGAAGCCAATTAACCTCTGGACTTGCACGTCATTGGAAAGTGGGAAAAAACCAGAGACCTGGAGAAAACGCACACAGTCAAGTTTATTTGTCACATACATATACAAGATGTGCAGTGAAATGAAAGTGGCAACGCCTGCGGATTGTGCTAAACTACAAAACAGAATAGAAAACATTTTTTTTAACACAAAAAATAAATTAATACAGTAAAGTAGTCCCTGGTGATATCAGAGTTAACAGTCCCGATGGCCTGTGGGAAGCAACTCCGTCTCATCCTCTCTGTTTTCACAGCGTGACGGCGGAGGCGTTTGCCTGACCATAGCAGCTGGAACAGTCCGTTGCTGGGGTGGTAGGGGTCCCCCATAATATTGCTGGCTCTGGATCTGCACCTCCTGATGTATAGGTCCTGCAGGGGGGGCGAGTGTAGTTCCCATGGTGCGTTCAGCTGAACGCACTACTCTCTGCAGGGCCTTCCTGTCCTGGGCAGAGCTGTTCCCAAACCAGATTGTGATGTTCCTGGACAAGATGCTTTCTACAGCCCCAGAGTAGAAGCACTGAAGGATCCTCAGAGAGACTAAATTTCCTCAACTGTCTGAGGTGAACATGTTTCCTGCCTCTAACGTGTCCAACCCCTTAATAATCTTATACGTTTCGATAAGATCCCCTCTCATCCTTCTAAATTCCAGTGTATACAAGCCTAGTCATTCCAGTCTTTCAACATATGAGACCAAAACTGCACACAGTACTCCAGGTGCGGTCTCACTAGGGCCCTGTACAACTGCAGAAGGACCTCTTTGCTCCTATACTCAACTCCTCTTGTTATGAAGGCCAACATTCCATTGGCTTTCTTCGCTGCCTGCTGTACCTGCATGCCTCCTTTTAGTGACTGATGCATAGTTGCCACTTTGGGAAAAAGGTGAATTAGAGCTAGATTTGTAGAAATAATTTCAACAATAAGAGCAAGAGCAATCCTGAATCACTGTTTCCAGTTAGGCGGCACGTTCTCGGGATTTCTCTGGGTGCTCCAATTTCTTCCCACATTGCAAAGACGAACAGGTTTGCAGATTAATTGGCTTCGGTAAGATTGTAAATTTCCCCTGGTGTGTAAGATAGTGCTAATGTACGAGGTGATCGCTGGTCAGCATGGATTCGGTGGGCCGAAGGGCCTGCTTCCACACTGTATCTTCAAGTGTTAAAAGTCTAAAACACAACCCTACCCAAAGAGGCAGGTACAGACCACATACAGTTTGATACAATAATGCTAAGTATGTTAAGGGGTTGGAGGGATAAAGGTCTGGACTATTCGAGAGACATTCAGCCATTTTGTGGGGGTGGTTTTAGTTTTCTGTGACACAATGGGCCAATTTGCTCCCTTTACCAGCGCTCACCTGATGTACACAGAGAGCAGGTTCGCGCCATTGTATTTAGTTCACCAGTTTCCATTTTTAACAGAATGGTGGAATGAGGAGGCCCGAGGGAAACGGAGCAAGAAGAAGTGTGACATCTTGAAACCGGAGAAGAAGAAGAAGGCAGCGAGTGTGTCTGATATCCTTTCACCATCTGTGTTTCCTTGCATAGCAGTCAATCAGTGACGTTCCGTAGCTGGTCATGGGGCTCAGCATCTTCGACCTATTCCCACCCCAGAGTCATCTACTCCCCGGGTGGAACTTGGTTCCCCAAGGAATGAGTGGTAGAATCCGGAGGGAGTTTGGTGCGATGGAGGGGAGACACAAAATGGAATGAGTGTGGGATTAGTGCAAGTGGGTGGTTGGTGTTTGACTGGGAGGGTCAGAGTGTCTGGTTCTCTGCTGCGTGACTCTCTACCCCTGAGCTCGGGAGTGATGGTCATCAGCAATCAGAGAGGGACCCTGAAGCAGGCGAGTGTGGCCCACGACTGAATGGCAGCCTGACGTGTTCAAAGGGCGATCGGAATGGACAGGTATGCTGGTGAGATGGGATGGAGGGATGGCAGTGGGATCTAGTGGAGCCGAAATATGTCGGGGAACAATCTGGACAACTAGAGACTCCTAGGATCAGGAGGGATTGTAAGGACTGGCAGAGCACAATCTGGACAAATAATCTGTCTCTTTGCTGTAAATATTGAGAGACATATAATTATAAAAGGACTGGACAAGCTAGATGCAGGAAAAATGTTCCCAATGTTGGGGGAGTCCAGAACCAGGGGCCACACAGTCTAAGAATAAAGGGGAGGCCATTTAAAACTGAGGTGAGAAGAAACTTTTTTACCTGGAGAGTTGTGAATTTGTGGAATTAATTCTCTGCCACAGAGGGCAGTGGAGGCCGATTCACTGGATAAATTTAAAAGAGAGTTAGATAGAGCTCTAGGGACTAGCGGAATCAAGGGATATGGGGAGAAGGCAGGCACGGGTTACTGATTGTGGATGATCGGCCATGATCACAATGAATGGCGGTGCTGGCTCGAAGGGCCAAATGGCCTCCTGCTGCAGCTGTTTTCTATGTTTACAGCATGTAACGCATGTACATACATGTACAATTGCATATTATAAGTGCAGTTGTTCCAAAGTTGGGAAAAACTCTTGATTACTGATAGTTTCTGACTTCCTCTGCTTCAGTATCGAAGGACGGTGCGCTCAATTGTGCTTTGAATTTCGATCTCTAAATAGCCGTCTCCAAAACTAGGTTAACGTTCTGCAATCTAACATTGTTGGTGGCATTTTCCAATGCACAAAATGGATGCCTTGCTCAGCTGCAAAACAAGTACGAGTCTAATTAATTCTGAGGCGTGAGATTGAGTGTAACGGCAGCCTTACTGGCATTCTTTGGGGTGTTATTTGCTCTCTTTTCTTGATCTACTCACTTTTTCAGAGTATGGTAAAATGAAAGGAAAACTCCACAAGAGGAAAGGCATTATTGCCCTCTCTGTACTTCGTTCCTTAATGTCACAGCACGTCCATATATTGTCTACATGTTGCGAGATATCGATATTTTGGAGGACTGGGCTGCCATCAAAAAGGTAAAATCTGCTACCGACCACTTTATCCTCAATTAGACCCTCCCCACTTTCTCCCCTCCAATGTTTGTTCCTTGCTCCTTCCACGTTTCACAAAAAGCATTTTCCGTACAAGAGAAAGGAGCTTCCATTTCTAGGATACCTATTAGTTCACATTCTCTCAATCGTTGCCACTCAGTTTCTTTGTTCCCCTTGTGGCTTGGTAATCCATGCCCCCTCTGGTCCCAGCCCTCAGTGAGTTGCCCACTTCAACATCCTGTGCTCTGCCAGTCCTTACAGTCCCTCCTGATCCGAGGAGTCTCCAGTTCCTTCAGTTCTCAACTCTGCTTCTTCTGAACAAATGCCGACAACCTGAAGCGAAAAGGCCGTTTCCCACTCCACAAACGTTGCCTGACCCGAGGACTTCCATTGTTATTTCTTGCAAGCCAGCCGCTAAAGCCAGCGGCCAGCTTTCTTTGCAGAAGGCACAGATACTTTGGCGAAGACAAAAGAGTTTAACGATTCGCGCAACATGGGTGAGCCTGCATTTCCCAGGCACTGCTGCTGCTGGTGGTGAGCCTCGATTGCTGCCACTTGCCTGTCCCCCCAGATATTCCCACACAATTTCTCAGCTCTGATGTGAGGAGCCTTGGGAGTTTGGACTCAGTGAAGTACTTAGCGGTCACGGTGGCGCAGCGGTAGAGTTGCTGCCTTACAGCGAATGCAGCGGCGGAGACTCGGGTTCGATCCTGACTACGGGCGCCGTCTGTACGGAGTTTGTACGTTCTCCCCGTGACCTGCGTAGGTTTTCTCCGAGATCTTCGGTTTCCTCCCACGCTCCAAAGACGTACAGGTATGTAGGTTAATTGGCTTGGTAAAATGTAAAAATTGTCCCTAGTGGGTGTAGGATAGTGTTAGTGTGCGGGGATCACTGGGCGGCGCGGACCCGGTGGGCCAAAGGGCCTGTTTCTGCACTGTATCTCTAAATCTAAAACAAAAATCTACTTCAATGTCTAATCAGCACTTAACCTTTTTCAACATACGCAGAGATGTTGGGACATTAACGGAGAAACTAAGAAGGATGCGTGATGAATGCCTGTCAGTGTTGGTTAATGAAATGAAGTGGTGGGTACTTGGTGAATCTCCTCTTTGCCTTACAGGCGAAAGCAGTCATCAGCCAGCAAAAAAGAAAATCGGACGGTGAGTGAAAGGCGTCAGTGGGCCCAGTCACTAGTTAGAGCCCATTCTGTATCCGGGCAGCAGCTTCAAAAATAACTTGGACTCCGTTTGCTTGCTTACCAGGCACAGGTTCTGAAGCAACTCATGGAAAGAAGGCCAAAATGTCAGCACAGCTATTAAGTGACTCAGGTGGGTAGCTCCCGTACCACATCTAATAAAGAGTCCTCCGTCCGCACAGTGTCGTACAGCTCAGAAACTAACCCTTTGGCCCGTCGTATGCATGTGTTTGCACCCATCTATATTCATCCCATTTACCAACACCTGGACCATAGCCTTCTATGTGCAGATAGGTACTGCTGATGCTGGTTTATACCAAAGATAGGCCCAAAGTGCTGTAGTAACTCAGTGGGCCAGGCAGCATCTCTAGAGAAAAGGGATGGGTGACGTTTCGGGTCAGAACCTTTCTTCAGACTGGAGAAGGGGTTCCAACCCGAAACGTCACCTATCGGTTTTCTCCTGAGACGCTGCCTAACCCGTGCGATGTGGGGATTGAAGTCTGGATACTTGTTAAATATTAAGGGTACACCCGATCTACACCCACTCGGGAAGCCCGCCCTGAATTTCAACACAATCTGGCTAAAACAAGTTCTTCCTCTAGCGTGTCCAATCACGCAATAATCTTTTATGTTTCAATAAGATCCCCTCTCATCCTTCTAAATTCCAGTGTATACAAACCCAGTCGCTCCAGTCTTTCAACATACGACAGTCCCGCCATTCCGGGTATTAACCTGGTGAACCTACTCTGCACTCCCTCAATAGCAAGAATGTCCTTCCTCAAACTCTTTCAGTACTTCGGGAAAAAAACTGCAGAGGCTGGTTTAAATCGAAGGTAGACACAAAATGCTGGAGTAACTCAGCGGGTCAAGCAGCATGTCGGGAGAGAAGGAATGCCTGACCTGCTGAATTACTCCAGCATTTTGTGTCTACCAGTGAAGGGTCGAGACCCGAAACGTCACCCATTCCTTCTCTCCCGAGATGCTGCCTGACCCGCTGAGTTACTCCAACGTTTTGTGTCTACCAGTGAAGGGTCTCGACCCGAAACGTCACCCATTCCTTCTCTCCCGAGATGCTGCCTGACTCGCTGAGTTACTCCAGCGTTTTTCCGTCTACCATTCTTTCAGTTCTGTTCCCGATTCCCAGAGTCAGGCTCAAATTGACCATCCCTGACATGCCGGGGGGGGGGGGGGGGGGAGAGACCTCTTTACCTGACAAGGCTGGGTGTAAGATCGCTAATTTGGAAAGATCGCGAAGGCGCATTTTACAGAAAAACAAGAAGGAATCTGACATCGCAGAGAGAGTAAAAATGTCGAGTTTGTAATGGGTTTGATTTTCCTTCGCCCACCCTGCCTCAAACAGTGCTACCCAAACAGGAGAAGCATGTGTACGTGGCCAAGTGCGAGGATGGCAGACTTTTCTACGAGGGGGACTGGTACAATAAAGGACAGAGCATTATACTGGAGATGAAGGACGAGACGCCGTCACAGTAAGCATTCTCACTCTCGATTAATGATCGCCTATTTCCCTCTTTCGCCCTCTATAAGGGCACAGATTCAGGGAACGTTTCCTGCATTGCTGCTCCACGTCTTCAAATGGGAGACCTCTCAATGTGTCAGCAGGGGGAGGCAGTCGAGAGCGATCCTCTGCTTGCCTGACAAATGTACTCATTAGGCAGCACTTTATGTGTTTCTCCCAGTATTCCTCGTGATTGCATTTGATACATGCATTTTGGCTGCTTGCACCCCTTAGGGTATACTGAGTGTGTAGATGTAACCCCACCTGGCCAGCGACTGGCTAACTCAACACACCGCACTGTGTTAAAGCTCTCGGCTGTTTCACCAGACAGGATAACTTATCCCTTGCTCAACTATCATAACGAGGCCTTTATCCCAATGCCTCGTCTTTGCAACGGAACACCAAAACTTGTGAAAGGGGTTTCTTTCTTTGTCAGCTTGTATCTGCCGCCTCCTTAAAATCCCTCGTTACGTCCTCTCATTTTGTCACCTGCGAGTCCTGAACCCGGGTGTACATTGTGCACACGCACTTGCGTTACTCTCCTACAACAATCTCTCCCGCCCACGCAAGCCTACACTAACTCACCATTCCACTATCAGTGTACCATCAGCCTTTCTCAATCACTCTGCGAAACTCCTCTCCTTAAACTCCGTCCACCGTGTGAAGCTTTGTCTTCAGCCTCTGCTCTTAAACCTGAGTTGCTCCTCTTTCCAGCAGCCTGACATTATTGCCTGGCGTTATTATAAAACCTCGGAGATGCTGGTTACCCTTTGAATATATCACCACGTGCACCATTCTCAGCACAGCTCAACAGTGCTGTCATGACAACTTTCCGACGTTTCCGGTGACTTCTTTTCCACTTGCCGTTTACCGTACGCAGACCGGGCTTTGCTTATTCCGCAAACAAGTTGTAGCTGGCTGCTCTGGTCCCAGGTCTGTCCAATCATTGGTCTGGTGAGGACTGGATGCTCTCCCTCCCTGTGTCGTAGGTATCACAAAAAGCTGGAGTAACTCAGCGGGTCAGGCAGCATCTCGGGAGAGAAGGAATGGGTGACGTTTCGGGTCGAGACCCAAAAGGGTCCCGACCCGAAACGTCACCCATTCTTCTCTCCCGAGATGCTGCCTGACCCGCTGAGTTACTCCAGCTTCTTGTGATACCATGGGTCTCGTCCCGAAACGACACCCATTCCTTCTCTCCCGAGATGCTGTCTGACCCGCTGAGTTACTCCAGCATTCGGCGATGCCTTCGATTTGTATCTGCATCTGCAGTTATTTTCCCACACCCTCCCTGTGTCTGTCACTCCCTGTTCCTTATGCCCATATATGTATATATATATATATATATATATATACCACCCTGTGCTTCTAATGACCGCCCCCAAGTATTGAAAATAATACGGCTAGATATATCTAGACAAAATAATATAATATGCCAACAGTAGCTGGTACAGCAGGCAGTGAAGAAAGCCAATGGAATGTTGGCCTTCATAACAAGAGGAGTTGAGTATAGGAGCAAAGAGGTCCTTCTGCAGTTGTACAGGGCCCTAGAGAGACCGCACCTGGAGTACTGTGTGCAGTTTTGGTCTCCAAATTTGAGGAAGAATATTCTTGCTATTGAGGGCGTGCAGCGTAGGTTCACCAGGTTAATTCGTATGTTGAAAGACTGGAGCGACTGGGCTTGTATACACTGGAATTTAGAAGGATGAGAGGAGATCTTATCGAAACGTATAAGATTATTAAGGGGTTGGACACGTTAGAGGCAGGAAACATGTTCCCAATGTTGGGGGAGTCCAGAACCAGGGGCCACACAGTTTAAGAATAAGGGGTAGGCCATTTAGAACGGAGATGAGGAAAAACTTTTTCAGTCAGAGAGTTGTGAATCTGTGGAACTCTCTGCCTCAGAAGGCAGTGGAGGCCAATTCTCTGAATGCATTCAAGAGAGAGCTAGATAGAGCTCTTAAGGATAGTGGAGTCAGGGGGTATGGGGAGAAGGCAGGAACGGGGTACTGATTGAGAATGATCAGCCATGATCACATTGAATGGTGGTGCTGGCTCGAAGGGCCGAATGGCCTCCTCCTGCACCTATTGTCTATTGCCCAACTCTCTCTTGAAAGCATCCAGAGAATTGGCCTCCACTGCCTTCTGAGGCTGAGAATTCCACAGATTTACAAATCTCTGACTGAAAAAGAGATCAGCCATGATTGAATGGAGGAGTAGCCCTGATGGGCCGAATGGCCTAATTCTGCTCCTATCACTTCTGGCCAAACCTGTTGGAAGAGTCCAAGATTGGTCATGGATAGGGTCGGGGTCCGCCTGCCCCACTGGAAATGGGGGCAGCCAGCTGCAAACTGCAACCCCAGTCCCAGCCCTGCTCAAGCGACACCTTTCTGACAGACACGGTCCCTTCTCTTCCCCTCTAGTGCGATGATAACCGCCGTGAGCACGGGAGAGATCTGGCTCCGCCGCTCAGATGGCACCAAGACCAAGCTGTACGTCAGCCAGCTGCAGAAAGGGAAATACTCCATCCACGCGGCATGAACTTTGACACTAAACCAGTGCAACCCCGTTGCTAAGGGGCAGCTCTATTAATTGCAACAAAAAAACTATATATATATATATATGAAATATATATATACATCAATTGCTGTTTGCAAAAAGTACTTTTTGATAAGCAGCCTTCTATGTGGAAGATTGGTGCAAACCTGCTCTAATGAACACACAAGCTGGGAGACCAATGTCACCACTGCAAGAGGACTGCGTGCAAACAAACTCTTGACGTCTGGAGTAAAAAGAAACTTTGGGAAAGCACCCGGCTTTGGGGAGGCTGGACGAACAGAATTCCCCCCCCCCCCCCCCCAGTGCCCCTTCTCCAGATCACAATCAAAATTCGTGAACGTGCGAAGGGACCCAAGAGAAAACTCTAGCACTTTTCCCCTTTGTTTTTCCCCTTTCGGCGATCGCCCTGCACTACGACTCGAATCTGCGCGTGACGTTAGCCGCAGAATAAAAGACCCTGTATCCAGCCGGTGTTTTATGGATTCCGCGCACATCTGTGGATACAGCTTTCAACAAATTGTACAGCACTTTTTTTTTAAAAAAAAAGATGGACTGACCCTATACTGGAGTCCTAAGCACTAAAACCAGAGAGATCGTGTGGATAAAAAGTTTATTGCAAATCTATCAAAACTCTAAAAAAAAAGAGACATCTATTAAAAATAAATATTTGACATTTAGGCTGTTCTTGATATTTATTATGTTCGGTTGTCTCTCATATTTCCGGGTCGAGTTCCAACTCAATTCTAACAGCCGCATATTAGGGGGTGGGAAGAGCAATGAGGATCACTATATTTGACCTCTAGAACAGCTTTGTAATGTTGGATAAACACTGCACCTTGAGCACGTATTTTTGAGGGGGGTTCTGAGAGTGCCTGTGGCCTAGTGTCCAGGGCGGAGGGCAGAGAACAGGTGGCATATTCCTCAGCAGAGTGGTCTCCTGCACTCCAAGTCAGTGGCACAGGCGGGTCAGGATTGCCCAGACACGCTCCTGGGGGCGGCCACGGTGGCGCGGCGGTAGAGTTGCTGCCTTACAGCGATCGCAGCGCCGGAGACCCAGGTTCCATTCTAGCGATGGGTGCTCGTATGCACGGAGTTTGTACGTTCTCCCCGCGACTTTTCTCCGGGATCTTCGGTTTCCTCCCACACTCCAAAGACGTGCAGGTTTGTAGGTTAATTGGCTTGGTAAATGTAAAAGGAAATTGTCCCTAGTGGGTGTAGGATAGTGTTAGTGTGCGGGGATCGCTGGTCGGCGCGGACCCGGTGGGCCGAAGGGCTTGTTTCCGCGCTGTATCTCTAAACTAAACTAAACTCCCTGCACTCTTAATGTTTAAAGCGACTTAAACAATTGTTACCTATAGTGGAATGAGAGCGACCCATTGGAATTGTGCGCACGGTGGAGACACTGACAGTGCTCTGAAAGAGCTGCCTCGTTAAAGGATATCTAGATGTCCAGCTGCCAAGTGTTTGCAGTGTCATGTTGACATGATTTTGATGCGGTCTCTGACCAAACAACTCGGTCAAGGCTCACGTGAACCACGAGGGAAAGAGGCAAGAGAGAAGGCTGCCTGTTAGCACTAAACGTTGGGAAAAGATCATTGGTGGGAGGAGGTGAGCAGGTTTTGCATGAGAACAGGTCTATGAAGAAGCGTAAGAATTTCTTCTCGAAAGTAGACAGATAAGAAGAAAAACGCAAAGAGGGAGTGGCACAGTTGCGCATCGGTAGATTGCTGCCAGAGACCTGGGATTGATCCTGATTACGGGTGCTGTCTGTACGGAGATTGTACGTTCTTCCTGTGACCACGTGGGTTTTCTCCGGATTCCTCCCACACTCCAAAGATGTACAGGTTTGTAGGTTAATTGGCTTCGGAA
Source organism: Rhinoraja longicauda (assembly GCF_053455715.1). Taxonomy (NCBI): domain Eukaryota; kingdom Metazoa; phylum Chordata; class Chondrichthyes; order Rajiformes; family Arhynchobatidae; genus Rhinoraja; species Rhinoraja longicauda. Next base: position 22,078,395 of record NC_135986.1, on the reverse strand, counting down.
AAAAATTGTGAATTGTCCCTAGTATGTGCAGGATAATGTTAGTGTGCGGGCTGATCGTTGGTCGGTGTGAATTTAGTGGGCCGAAGGGCCTGTTTCTACGCTATCTATAGTAGGGTAAAGAGTGCTCCTTTGGTTGATCATTAAATGTTAAGGGTCTGATGAAGGGTCTTGACCTGAAATGCCACCTATTCCTTTTCTCCAGAGATGCTGCCTGACCCGCTGATTTACTCCAGCATTTTATGTCTACCTTAAATGTTAAGGTTTTGTTTGGAAATGGATCGCTATTTACCATCCCATCTCCTTTGGCATTCATTCTCTACATAGTAGCTTGTTTGAACTGTGCATTTTTGTCCCCTGTGATTCTCATTCCTCAAATGCCCCCACCTTATTTGAGTGTGTTAGTGTGCAGTTTCTTAACCTTTAGCAGTCACTGATGGCTGCTGTCTGTCGTTTTTGAACTTTTTTTGTTGTTTTTGGTAAGTTTCAAAAGTTTGTGTAAATGTTCTCTGGTTTGTTTTAAGTGGGGGGTCGGGGGAAACTTTTTTTTCAATCTCTTACCCTGCTGGAGATGCGATTGTTTTGTGGGTCGTATCTCCGGTCGCTCTGCGGCCTAACGTCTGGGAGCTGGAGGCCTTGCCTGGGACTGACTTTGAGCCCCCGCGGGGCGCGGACTTACCACCTGAGCGTGCGATCCCTTGTCTGGGATCGACGCTCCAACACGCGGCCTGCGGGCTTTAACATCGTGGAGCTCGCAGTCTCGAGTTGAGACCGATGTCGGGAAGCTCCAAAAGCCGCACGACGTTCGACTAGCCCCGACCTGGGGTAGATCGCCCGGCACGGGGAAGCTGAGGGAACCCCCCCCCCCATCCGATGCAGGAGCTGGATCGCCCCGACGAGGAAGGCCGGCTACGGGAGTCAAGATCGTCCCATCAACGGAAGGTTCGAGGCCCCCGACCGCTGGAGGACAAAGAAGGGAGAGATTGAACTTTTTTTTGCCTTCCGTCACAGTGAGGAATGTGGAGGAGTCACTGTGGCGGGTGTTCGTGTTGAAATGTATTTTGTGCGCCCTGTTGCTTGTTATTGGTATGACCGTACGGCAAATGAAGTTCCTCGTATGTTGCAAAACATACTTGGCTAATAAAGTATTATTGTGTGATTGTGATATTCACGCTCTCCCCACCGGAAGTTTGGCTCTCGACTCAACCACAGAACGGCTCCAAAGGTGATATTGGTGCACTTTCTAGGAGTGGATCGTTCTCACCCCCCACACACAGAGAGAACAGAATCTAAATGTCGCAGGTCTTTGTGTAAATCTAACATTTAAACCAGCTTATTTAAACTTTTTAAAAATACAGCAGTGCTTTTGTGAATTCAATTTTGCCCTTGTGTAGCTTTTGAGCAAAAGATTTGCTTGGGCCAATGCACCTTTAAGCCGGATATCACCGATGGGCTCGTCGGTTCATTTCCTTTATTAATATCTACATCACAGTCCAGTCTGTAGTTGTGGCTCCAAGGTTGTTGCCATTCCGTCTTCACCGTACCAACAGTCCACTCAACACAGCAGCCGATAGATAGCCTTCTCTGTTGCCCGCACATTGACATAGCCAGAGTCCTCAATTCTCCTTTCGGTTCGGATGGCAAAAATGGCTGCCCAGTCAAATCTTCTGGAGATGAAGCCACCTCCTAAGTGACCCAGGAGTTCTTTGGTTAAGCCTTCTGGACGATTGTGGTCAAAATAGCCGCCACATTGCGTGTGTCAAATCTTGCTTGCAATTTCTTTTTAAAAAGCAACCAACAGATATTTTTTAAAAAAAACAGATTGGAAAGCTAAGCTCCACCAACCAAAGATATTGACGGTAAAATAAGGCATCGAAACGTACAAGATTATTAAGGGGTTGGACACGTTAGAGGCAGGAAACATGTTCCCAATGGGGGGGGGGGGGGGGGGGAGTCCAGAACCAGGGGCCACACAGTTTAAGAATAAGGGGTCGGCCATTTAGAACGGAGATGAGGAAAAACTTTTTCAGTCAGAGAGTTGTGAATCTGTGGAATTCTCTGCCTCAGAAGGCAGTGGAGGCCAATTCTCTGAATGCATTCAAGAGAGAGCTAGGTAGAGCTCTTAAGGATAGCGGAGTCAGGGGGTATGGGGAGAAGGCAGGAACGGGGTACTGATTGAGAATGATCAGCCATGATCACATTGAATGGCGGTGCTGGCTCGAAGGGCCGAATGGCCTACTCCTGCACCTATTGTATATTGTCTATTGTCTAGAGAGTTGTGAATCTGTGGAATTCTCTGCCTCGGAAGGCAGTGGAGGCCAAAAGAGGAGCCAGTGCTGCCCTCACAGCTGCGGCTTGCCTGCAGTCCGTTTGTCTTTTGTGTTTTTTGTTGTTTTTGTCTTAATTGTAGTTTAATATGATGTAGTGTTTGTGGTTGTGTGTTATGTGGGTGGTGGGGGTGGGAACTGTAACATTGTCTCTCCCGAACAGAGACCCGACCTTTGTCTCTGTGTCGTGTCTCTGTTCCGGCTGCGGCCTACCACCGGTCATGCACCTGGAGCTACCAGGCTCTGGCTGGGACCACCCCGGGCTCTGGTTCACAGAGCCCGCGGCCCAGACTCACCACCTGCGGCGCTGGCTGCCTTCGGATGCTGCGGGAGCGGCTGCGACTCGTCTCCGGAGGCTTCGGCGCGGGCCGCCTGGACGTCGGAGGTCCGCAGGCCCCTGGGTGGGGGCCGACATCGGGAGCTCCGGCAGCGGCAGCGTCTTCGCCCGACCCGAATCGCGGGGCTTGGGTCGGCCCGCCGCGGACCTGTCACCATCCGGCGCGGCCTGAAATAGGCCACGGGATTTTCTCCGCCCGGCGGGGGCTTCAATGTCGGGAGCCCTGACCGCCCCAATGTGACAACTCCAACAGCCTGACTGCGGGAGAAGACGGCAGGGGAAGAGAAAATACATTCTGGCCTTCCATCACAGTGAGGAGGTGACTGGAGGAGATTCACTGTGATGGATGTTTCTTTTGTTTGGTCTTAGTTTATGATTGTGTTATTGCATTTTTATTGATTATTCTTATTGTTGAACTGCGGGTAATTTTTCATTTCACTACACATTTATGTGTATATGACAAATAAATGACTATTGATTGATTCTCTGAATGCATTCAAGAGAGAGCTAGATAGAGCTCTTAAGGATAGCGGAGTCAGGGGGTATGGGGAGAGGGCAGGAACGGGGTACTGATTGAGAATGATCAGCCATGATCACATTGAATGGTGGTGTTGGCTCGAAGGGCCGAATGGCCTCCTCCTGCACCTATTGTCTATCTTTTCTCCTCCTGCACATTTTCAGAGTGTTAAATATGTCTTTCCAAAAGTTAAAACAGATATTTTCAATGTTATCATTTGATGCGCGGTTGCTTCGAGCATCGGGCTGGCCAAGAAACAAATGGGCGAGAGAGTTTTAAAAAAAATCTTTGCCTGTGGTCTAGCTCATCTTCCGCCGTATGCACCTCCCTTGCCTTCGGTCCGGCACGAAGCCTTGGTAGCAGACGCACCGGTATGAGCCCATGGTATTCACGCACACCGCGTTCTTGCAGAGCGATCCCTTGTGATGCCGCTCCCGGCACTCGTTGACATCTGTGGGCGGAGCGCAATGAACAGTGAAGGTATCACAAAATGCTGGAGTAACTCAGCGGGTCGGGCAGCATCCCAGGAGAGAAGGGGAGACGTTTCGGGTCCAGACCCTTCTTCAGACTGATATCACGCAGCATAGAAACAGCAACATAGAAAATAGGTGCAGGAGGAGGCCATTCGGCCCTTCGAGCCTGTACGCCCCGCCATTCAATATGATCATGGCTGATCATCCAGCTCAGTAACCAGTACCTGCCCTCTCTCCATACCCCCTGATCCCTTTAGCCACAAGGGCCACATCTAACTCCCTCTTACATATAGCCAATGAACTGGCCTCAACTACCTTCTGTGGCAGAGAATTCCACAGACTCGCCACTCTCTGTGAAGAAATGTTTTCTCATCTCGGTCCTAAAAGACTTCCCCCTTATCCTTAAACTGTGACCCCTGGTTCTGGACTTCCCCAACATTGGGAACAATCTTCCCGCATCTAGCCTCTCCAACCCCTTAAGAATTTTATATGTTTCAATAAGATCCCCCCTCAGTCTTCTAAATTCCAGCGAGTATAAGCATCTCGGGAGAGAAGGAATGGGCGACGTTTCAGGTCGAGACCCTTCTTCAGACTGATGTGGGGGGGCGGGACAAAGATAGGATGTAGTCGGAGACAGGAAGACTAGTGGGAGAACTGGGAAGAGGGAGGGGAAAGAGGGACAGAGGAACTATCTGAAGTTAGAGAAGTCAATGTTCATACCGCTGGGGTGAAAGCTGCCCAAGCGAAATACGAGATGCTGTTTCTGCAATTTGCACTGGGCCCGGGCGCCGTCTAACGGAGGTTGTGTCGCAACTCGCCTCCCGGCCCGGGCGGCCGCCATTGGTGGAGCGGGAGCACGTGGCCGCTGGCTGGGTGATGTCACGTGGGGCGCGGGGCGGTGACGTCACCTTGCCCCTTATTTGGGAGTGAGAGAGTTGGCACCCCTAGTATTGAGGGCGTGCAGCGTAGGTTTACTAGGTTAATTCCCGGAATGGCGGGACTGTCATATGTTGAAAGACTGGAGCGACTGGGCTTGTATACACTGGAATTTAGAAGGATGAGAGGGGATCTTATCGAAACGTATAAGATCATTAAGGGGTTGGACACATTAGAGGCAGGAAACATGTTCCCAATGTTGGGGGAGTCCAGAACCAGGGGCCACAGTTTAAGAATAAGGGGTAGGCCATTTAGAACGGAGATGAGGAAAAACTTTTTCAGTCAGAGAGTTGTGAATCTGTGGAATTCTCTGCCTCAGAAGGCAGTGGAGGCCAATTCTCTGAATACATTCAAGAGAGAGCTAGATAGAGCTCTTAAGGATAACGGAGTCAGGGGGTATGGGGAGAAGGCAGGAACGGGGTACTGATTGAGAATGATCAGCCATGATCACATTGAATGGCGGTGCTGGCTCGAAGGGCCGAATGGCCTCCTCCTGCACCTATTGTTTATTGTCCATTGACTTCTCTAACTTCAAACAACCCTTTCTTTCCCTCTCTCTCCAACCCTTCCCACTTCTCCCACCAGTCTTCCTGTCTCCATTTTATCTCTGTACCGCCCACTCCCCTGACTCTCAGACTGAAGAAGGGGTCTGGACCCGAAACGTCACCCGGGGTTCCTTCTCTCCAGAGACGCTGCCTGTCCTGCTGAGATACTCCAGCATTTTGTGTCTCTCTCCCTCAGACACCCGTGTGATGAGCTGCCAGGCCTTTGTACATACCTCGACACTTCCCGCTGCTGTCCAGCTGGAAGCCCTTGTAGCAGTCACACCTCCGCCCTCGCGCACAACGGCCGTGCCAGCAAGAGCACTCGTCAGAGTCCGAGGAGGAGCTGTTATCTGCACAGTCAAAACAGTTTAAACAAGAACATTGAGTACAGACGTCAGGAGGTCACGTTGCTGTCGTATAAGACGTTGGTGAGGCCGCGTTGTGTTCAGTTCTGGGCACCGTGTTACAGCGAAGATGTTGACAAGCTGGGAAGGGCGCAGAGAAGATTTGCGAGGATGTTGCCAGGACAATAGACAATAGGTGCAGGAGGAGGCCATTCGGCCCTTCGAGCCTGTACGCACCGCCATTCAATGTGATCATGGCTGATCATTCTCAATCAGTACCCCGTTCCTGCCCTCTCCCCGTACCCCCTGACTCCGCTATCCTTAAGAGCTCTATCCAGCTCTCTCTTGAATGCATTCAGAGCACCAGAGGGTGTGAGCTACAGGGAGAGGTTGAGCAGGCTGGGTCTCTATTCCTTGGAGCGCAGGAGGATGAGGGGAGATCTTATAGAGGTGTACAAAAGCATGAGAGGAATAGATCGGGTAGACGCACAGTCTCTTGCTCAGAGTAGGTGAATCGAGGACATGGGTTTAAGGTGAAGGGGAAAAGATTTAATATGAATCTGAGGGGTAACTTTTTCACACAGAGGGTAGTGGGTGTGTGGAACGAGCTGCCAGAGGAGGTAGTTGAGGCTGGGACTATCCCAACGTTTAAGAAACAGTTCGACAGGTACATGGATAGGACGGGTTTGGAGGGATATGGGCCAAACGCAGGCAGGTGGGACTAGTGTAGCTGGGACATGTTGGCCGGTGTGGGTAAGTTGGGCCGAAGGGCCTGTTTCCACGCTGTATCACTTTCTGACTAATTTTTTTAAAGCTTTCATGTTGATGGCCATGAGTAAACATTGATACGCGTTGCTGACAACTTCGGCATGGCGTGCTTTAATACTAAGCTGGCCAAGGTAATTGGGCCTAGTACTATTTGGGGCAGGGAAGGTTACTCCTCAAAAAGGCAGCCAGCATCCTGGGAACCAGATTGATTCCTGGGATGGCAGGACTTTCATATGAAGAAAGACTGGATAGACTCGGCTTGTACTCGCTGGAATTTAGAAGATTGAGGGGGGATCTTATAGAAACTTACAAAATTCTTAAGGGGTTGGACAGGCTAGATGCAGGAAGATTGTTCCTGATGTTGGGGAAGTCCAGAACAAGGGGTCACAGTTTAAGGATAAGGGGGAAGTCTTTTAGGACCGAGATGAGAAAGGTTTTTTTCACACAGAGAGTGGTGAATCTGTGGAATTCTCTGCCACAGAAGGTAGTTGAGGCCAGTTCATTGGCTATATTTAAGAGGGAGTTAGATGTGGCCCTTGTGGCTAAAGGGATCAGGGGGTATGGGGAGAAGGTAGGTACGGGATACTGAGTTGGATGATCAGCCATGATCATATTGAATGGCGGTGCGTACAGGCTCGAAGGGCCGAATGGCCTACTCCTGCACCTATTTTCTATGTTTCTGTCATCAGAGACCCACACCACCTTGGCCAAACTCATATTTCACCCCTGCCATGGGGAAGAAGGTACAGGAGCCTGAAAACAGTGACGTCCAGGTTCAGTAACAACTTCTTCCCCACAACCATGAAGCTGTTAAACACTACAACCTCCAAATAGGCTCCAAATATAAAGTCACCCATTCCTTCTCTCCCGAGATGCTGCCTGACCCGTTGAGATACCCCAGCATTTTGTGTCTACCTTCCAAGCTATACAGACTTGGGGACATGATTTTTTAACTTTGCATTACCATTTATTCACAAAATGCTGGAGTAACTCAGCAGGTCAGGCAGCAAGCATCTCGGGAGACAAGGAATGGGTGACATTTCGGGTTGAGACCCTTCTTCAGTCTGAAGAAGGGTCTCGACCCGAAACGTCACCCATTCCTTCTCTCCTGAGATGCTGCCTGACCTGCTGAGTTGCTCCAGCATTTTGTGAATAAATACCTTCGATTTGTACCAGCATCTGCAGTTACCTTCTAATATTATCATTAATTACTTGTCTGTTTTTTAAAAATATAAGCAGAACTATTTTTTTGTTGCTTATGATCAGTTTTACAGAGTAAAGTGTTTACATTTCTGTTGTGCTGCTGCAGGTACGAATTTCATTGTTCCATTTCGGGACTTAAAGCAATAAAACGCCCTTGACTCTTGATGCTGTGTTTATTTCCCGCCCCGGATCGCGGGGCTGGGGTCAATAGACAATAGGTGCAGGAGGAGGCCATTCGGCCCTTCGGGCCAGCACCGCCATTCAATGTGATCATGGCTGATCATTCTCAATCAGTACCCCGTTCCTGCCTTCTCCCCATACCCCCTGACTCCGCTATCCTTAAGAGCTCTATCCAGCTCTCTCTTGAATGCATTCAGAGAATTGGCCTCCACTGCCTTCTGAGGCAGAGAATTCCACAGATTCACAACTCTCTGACTGAAAAAGTTTTTCCTCATCTCAGTTCTAAATGGCCTACCCCTTATTCTTAAACTGTGTGGCCCCTGGTTCTGGACTCCCCCAACATTGGGAACATGTTTCCTGCCTCTAACGTGTCCAACCCTTTAATAATCTTATACGTTTCGATAAGATCTCCTCTCATCCTTCTAAATTCCGTTCACCGTCCGGCGCGGCCTGGAACGTGGCAACTCCAACAGCCTGACCACGGGAGAAGACGGCAGGGGAAGAGAAAATACATTCTGGCCTACCATCACAGTGAGGAGGTGACTGGAGGAGACTCACTGTGATGGATGTTTCTTTTGTTTTGTTTGTGTTTAGATTTTTAGATTTAGGTTCAGAGATACAGTGCAGAAACAGGCCCTTCGGCCCACCGGGTCCGCGCCGCCCAGCGTTCCCCGCACACTAACACTATCCTACACCCACTAGGGACAATTTTTACATTTGCCCAGCCAATTAACCTACAAACCTGTACGTCTTTGGAGTGTGGGAGGAAACCGAAGTTTTCTCGGAGAAAACCCACGCAGGCCACGGGGGGAACGTACCAACTCCGTACAGACGGCGCCCATAGTCAGGATCGAACCTGAGTCTCCGGCGCTGCATTCGCTGTAAGGCGGCAACTCTACCGCTGCGATTGTGTGCAAAATTGTTTATTTTTATTGCTCTATTGCTGGACTGTGGGTGAACTTTCATTTCACTGCACATCTTGTACGTGTATGTGACAAATAAACTTGACTTAGTGGCTCGAGATTTCTTACAGCCTGTAGACAATGAGAGCCTTTTGCCTCGAGTGGAAATGTCCAACACCAGAGGGCGTACATAGCTATGAGGTGGGTGGGGGAACGTTTAAAGGAGACTAGTGCAGCGTGGACCCGTTAGGCCAAACCCTCCCACATTTGACGTCCCGTGGGCCTGTTGGCTGCCGGGGAATCTCCCCCGGGGGCGGGCGAGGGGAGGGGAGAGGAAAGTCAAGTCAAGTCAATTTTATTTGTACAGCACATTTAAAAACAACCCACGTTGACCAAAGTGCTGTACATCAGTTCAGGTACTAAGAAACGAACATACAATGGCACACTAACATAACAGCACATACATAAACAGTTCACAGCGCCCCCTCAGAGGGCCTCAAACGCCAGGGAGTAGAAATAGGTTTTTGGGCCTGGACTTAAAGGAGTCGATGGCGGGGGCAGTTCTGATGGGGAGAGGGATGCTGTTCCACAGTCTAGGAGCTGCAACCGCAAAAGTGCGGTCACCCCTGAGCTTAAGCCTAGACCACGGGATAGTGAGTAGCCCCAAGTCGGCCGACCTGAGGGACCTGGAGATAGAGAGGTGAGTTAGAAGATTTTTGATGTGGGTGGGTGGGGGGGGCGGGGGGGAGCCCGTTTAGGGCTTTGTATGTGAATAGGAGGAGCTTGAGGTTGATTCTGTACTGTACTGGGAACCAGTGGAGAGAGGCCAGAATCGGGGTGATGTGGTCCTTTTTACGGGTACCCGTCAGGAGTCTCGCTGCGGAGTTTTGGACCAGTTGCAGGCGGGACAGGGATGATTGGCTGATCCAAGTGTGTAGGGAGTTGCAGTGGTCAATAGACAATAGACAATAGGTGCAGGAGGAGGCCATTCAGCCCTTCGAGCCAGCACCGCCATTCAATGCGATCATGGCTGATCACTCTCAATCAGTACAATCTAGGCGGGAGGAAATGAATGTGTTGAGAGGGAGCCACTCACCCCGGGGAGGGAGAGGGAGAGGGGGAGGGGGGGGGTGGAGAGAAGGGAGAGAGGAGGGAGGGGGGTGAAGGAAGGGGGGTGGAGGGAGGGAGGGGGAGGTGAGGGGAGTAGGGGAGGGGAGGGGGGATGGGAGGGGGCGGGGGAGCAAGGGGGGGAGAAGTGAGGGGGAGGGGAGAGGAGGTGGACGGGGAAAGGGGTAGGGGAGGAGAGGGAGAGGAGGGAAAGGGGGAGGGAGGGGTGGAAGGAGGGGGGGAGGGGAGGGAGGAAGGGGGAGAGGGGAGAAGGGGAGGGGGAGAAGGGGAGGGGGGAGGGAGAGAAGGGAGAGGGGAGGGAGAGAAGGGAGAGGGGAGGGAGAGGGGAGGGAGAGCAAGGTAGGGGAGGAGAGGGTGCTGGACCAATGTAGGAAAGGTTTGGGCCCAACTTGGTCTAGTATTATTTCAATATCTGAATAAAGATTTTTGATGAATAATTTTTTTTTAAAGGAGAGATTGGGGGCAGGAGAGGATGGGTTTCTTGCTCACCGTCGCTACTCTGCGAGGTGTCCATCTGCTCCCGGCGGTTCCGATCCATCCCTCTGTCTGGCCGACCGCTGGGCACCCACCGGGTGCTGTTGCACAAGTGCGGGAAGTTGGCTGCGGAGAAACGGGAAAGAGGCCCTTGCGTTAGTGGAGCCAGTGCCACCTGCCCCGCCTGCACCTCACGCTGCCTCGGGCGAGGCCACCAGCAGAAAGAGTCAGGACCAGTCGCTCCCAACTTCCTCTCCCCCCCACCCCCCCCCCCCCCCCAATGAGATCATGGCTGATCATTCTCAATCAGTACCCCGTTCCTGCCTTCTCCCCATACCCCCTGACTCCGCTATCCTTAAGAGCTCTATCCAGCTCTCTCTTGAATGCATTCAGAGAATTGGCCTCCACTGCCTTCTGAGGCAGAGAATTCCACAGATTCACAACTCTCTTGACTGAAAACGTTTTTCCTCATCTCAGTTCTAAATGGCCTACCCCTTATTCTTAAACTGTGGCCCCTGGTTCTGGACTCCCCCCAAAAAATTGGGAACATGTTTCCTGCCTCTAACATGTCCAACCCCTTAATAATCTTATATGTTTCGATAAGATCCCTGTTTCCTGCCTCTAACGTGTGTCCGGGCCTACAGGGTCCGGGCCTACAGTTTCCGGGCCTACAGTGTCCGGGCCTACAGTGTCCAGGCCTACAGAGTCCGGGCCTACAGTGTTCAGGCCTACAGTGTCCGGGCCTACAGTGTCCCGGCCTACAGTGTCCGGGCCTACTCTGTCTGGGCCTACACTGTCCGGGCCTACACTGTCCGGGCCTACACTGTCCGGGCCTACACTGTCCGGGCCTACACTGTTCGGACCTACAGTGTTCGGACCTACTCTATCCGGGCCTACACTGTCCGGGCCTACTCTGTCTGGGCCTACCATGTCCAGGCCTACAGCGCCCCCCCGGGCCTAATACGGGGACAAGGGCGGTCCCGTACAGGACAAACAAATTTAGTCCAAAATACGGGATGACCCAGCTAATATGGGACCGTTGGCAACTCCAGGTGGGGTGGATCGCTCCTCACCTGACATCCTGGTGGGGCAGATGTGGCACTGCAGCCCCCAGGCCTGGCCGTGTTGGCAGCAGCACTCCGAGAAGGTGGTCTGGTAGCTCAGCATGGGGTGGCTGCAGGTGAAGTCATTGTCGACCTGCTTCCAGCAGAGGTCTCGGTCCATCTCCGGCCGTTCTGAGTTTGCGACAGGGAGAGGGGAGAGAAGTCACGGAGTCACACAGCACAGAAACAGACCCCCCAACTTGCCCACCCCGAACAAGATGCCCGCGTCGACACTCGTCCCACCTGCCCGCATTTGGTCCAAAAAGCATCCATACCTTTCCTGTACCTGTCCAAATCCATACATTAATAAAAATCTCACATTGTACATACAGACGATGGACAATAGGTGCAGGAGGAGGCCATTCAGCCCTTCGAGCCAGCACCGCCATTCAATGTGATCATGGCTGATCATCCACAATCAGTAACCCGTTCCTGCCTTCTCCCCATATCCCTTGATTCCACTAGCCCCTAGAGCTCCATCTAACTCTCTTTTAAACTCATCCAGTGAATTGGCCTCCACTGCCCTCTGTGGCAGAGAATTTCACAAATTCACAACTCTCTGGGTGAAAAGGCTTTTTTCTCACCTCAGTTTTAAATGGCCTCCCCTTTATTCTTAGACTGTGTGTGTGGCCCCTGGTTCTGGACTCCCCCAACATTGGGAACATTTTTCCTGCATCTAGCTTGTCCAGTCCTTTTATAATTGTATACGTCTCTGTAAGATCCCCTCTCATCCTTCTAAACTCCCAGCGAATACAAGCCCCAGTCTTTCCGATCTTTCCTCATAAGACAGTCCCGCCATCCCGGGGATCAATCTCGTGAACTTACGCTGCACTGCCTCAATAGCAAGGACGTCCTTCCTCAAATTAGGAGACCAAAACTGCACACAGTACTCCAGGTGCGGTCTCACCAGGGCCCTGTACAACTGCAGAAGGACCTCTTTACTCCTCTACTCAAATCCTCTCGTTATGAAGGCCAACATGCCACTAGCTTTCTTCACTCCCTGCTATACCTGCACGCTTACTTTCAGTATAAGTTTATAATCCTTTTATAATTCTTATACGTCTCTATGAGATCCCCTCTCATCCTTCTAAGCCCAGTCTTTCCTATCTAAGTCTTTCCAATCTCAGCCATTTGTACCATCGTGTCCACACCGCTATTCGTATGTCTCAATAGACAATAGACAATAGGTGCAGGAAGAGGCCATTCGGCCCTTCGAGCCAGCACCGCCATTCAATGTGATCATGGCTGATCATCCACAATCAGTACCCCCGTTCCTGCCTTCTCCCCATACCCCCTGACTCCGCTATCCTTAAGAGCTCTATCCAGATCTCTCTTGAATGCATTCAGAGAATTGGCCTCCACTGCCTTCTGAGGCAGAGAATTCCAAAGAGAGAGTTAGAGAGAGCTGTAGGGGCTAGTGGAATCAAGGGATAAGGGGAGAAGGCAGGCACGGGTTACTGATTGTGGATGATCGGCCATGATCACATTGAATGGCGGCGCTGGCTCGAAGGGCCGAATGGCCTCCTCCTGCACCTATTGTCCATGTCTTATGGAGTCATGCGGTGTTGATGTTTAACGTGAGACACAAGGTCGGCCATCCAAGATGGCAGCGGTGTGTGTGTGTATGGGGGGGAGGGGGACTCTTACCGCTCAGGACCGTGGGCTGCACGCAACGTCTCTTCACCGTGTCGTACGTCATCGGCAGCACGCAGGCGCAAGTGAAGGAGCCCTTGGTGTTGATACACCGGGCGTTGGGGCAGCTCTGCGTGTCCTGGCATTCATCCACATCTGGGGGGGCAGAGAGTCACTCACAACAGGCCAACATCTGTGTACTAAAACTCGTTTGTTTGTTTGTTTGTTCCTGAACTACAGCCAACACGGTACACGGTAGCGCGACAATTTCAGGCCCACCTTACTCACCGTCGTCCCTTTGGTGCTAATGGAAGAAGTCTCGTTGAAATCGGTGTTATATTGTTAAAGTTATTCACATTTTAAAGTTTAAATCTATCTCCTAGGGAGGGAGGGAGGGGGAGGGGGGGGAGGATAAGGGGGTTGAGGGGGAGGGGAGGGGAGGGAGGGGGGTAGGAGAGGGTGCTGCACCAATACAGGAGAGGTTTGGGCCCAACTTGGTCTAGTCTATATACTAAAACTCTCGTTTGTTTGTTTGTTTGTTCCTGAACTACAGCCAAAACGGTACACGATAGCGCGACAATTTTAGGCCCACCTTACTCACCGTCGTCCCTTTGGTGCTAATGGAAGAAGTCTCGTTGAAATCGATGTTATATTGTTAAGGTCATTCACATTTTAAAGTTTAAATCTATCTCCTAGGGAGGGAGCGGGGAGGGAGGGGGGTGATGGGAGGAGGGGGATGGGGAGAGGAGGGAGGAGGGGGATGGGGAGAGGAGAGGTTTGTGTCCATGTTTTCCCACTTGGTCTAGTACAAACATGGAAAACATGGACAATAGGTGCAGGAGGAGACCATTCGGCCCTTCGTGCCAGCACCGCCATTCATCGTGATCATGGCTGATCATCCACAATCAGTAACCCGTGCCTGCCTTCTCCCCATATCCCTTGATTCCGCTGGCCCCTAGAGCTCTATCCAACTATCTTTTAAATTCATCCAGTGACTTGGCCTCCACTGCCCTCTGTGGCAGAGAATTCCACAAATTCACAACTCTTTGGGTGAAAAGGTTTTTTCTCACCTCAGTTTTAAATGGCCTCCCCTTTATTCTTAGACTGTGTGTGTGGCCCCTGTTTCTGGACTCCCCCAACATTGGGAACATTTTTCCTGCATCTAGCTTGTCCAGTCCTTTTATAATTTTATACTTCTCTATAAGATCCCCTCTCATCCTTCTAAACTCCAGTGAATACAAGCCCCAGTCTTTCCAATCATTCCTCGCACGACAGTCCCGCCATCCCGGGGATTAACCTGGTGAACCTACGCTGCACTGCCTCAATGGCAAGGACCCCCTTCCTCAAATTAGGAGACCAATATTAGAATAAAGATCTTGGAATAATCTTAGAATAAAGGGGAGGCCATTTAAAACTGAGGTGAGAAGGAACTTTTCACCCAGAGAGTTGTGAATCTGTGGAATTCTCTGCCATGGAGGGCAGTGGAGGCCAAATCAATGGGTGGATTTAATAGACAATAGACAATAGGTGCAGGAGGAGGCCATTCGGCCCTTCGAGCCAGCACCGCCATTCAATGTGATCATGGCTGATCATTCTCAATCAGTACCCCGTTCCTGCCTTCTCCCCATACCCCCTCACTCCGCTATCCTTAAGAGCTCTATCTAGCTCTCTCTTGAATGCATTCAGAGAATTGGCCTACACTGCCTTCTGAGGTAGTGAATTCCACAGAGAGAGTTAGATAGAGCTCTAGGGGCTAGCGGAGTCAGGGGGTATGGGGAGAAGGCAGGCACGGGTTACTGATTGCGGACGATCAGCCATGATCACAATGAATGGCGGTGCTGGCTCGAAGGGCCAAACGGCCTCCTCCTGCACCTATGTTCTATGTTTCTATGACCAAAACTGCACACAGTACTCCAGGTGCGGTCTCACCAGGGCCCTGTACACCTGCAGAAGGGCCTCTTTGCTCCTAAACTCCTCTCGTTGTGAAAGGGTTTGAGTGGAGCTAGGAGGATAGAAGAAGGTGGTTCTTACCCAGGCATTGGAGGATCGAGCCATCATAGTAGTAGCCCTGCTTGCAGTAGCACTCGAAGCCGGGCTGCGTGTTCATGCACACCCCCTCTTTGCAGATCTCCTCCCCGAACAGCGTACACTCGTCGATGTCTGGAATCGAGAGAGAGAGAGAGAGAGAGAGAGAGAGAGAGAGAGAAAGAGGAGAAAAAGAGAAAGAGAGAAAGAGAAAGAGAGAGGGAGAGGGAGAGGGAGAGGGAGAGGGAGAGAGAGAGAGAGAGAGAAAGGAACCGGGTTAGCTCCAGTGGGTAGCACCGAGCAGTCTCCAAACTCGTCGAGGCCGAATCTACCGTCCCAACGCGATGGGGACATAATGGATTGGAAAACAGTGGGACCTGTTTAAGCGAGAGGGGCCCTGAGCTATTGGGAGATGTTGACCAAAGATACTAGAGGAGCAAGATAGACCACTCGACCCCAAAAACCGTAGTACGTCACGGCGCATTTTAGACGGCAGAAACTTGCAGAAACATTTAAAAAGAAAAATAACAAAAATCTGTGAATTGATGGACGAGATATATTCTGCATTTTAATGGTATCGTCACACGAACTGTTCCCCCAAAACACTGATCACTCTGCGAGAGGCGGGTTTTGCCTACTAAAATTGCGGACGTTACGCTCCTTTGCGTGCTACACTTCAGTATAGGCAATTTTGACGGAGTGGTCTATCTTGCTCCTCTAGTATCTTTGAGGTTGACTCTCTTCCCAGGAGCGCAGGGGGAGCGAGGGTGTCGGGGGGTTATGGGGAGAAGGCGGGAGAATGGGGTTCGGCGGGAGAGAGATAGACCAGCCATGATCGATTTGCGGAGTGGACTCGATGGGCCGAATGTTCTAATTCTACTCCTATTCCTCATGACCTTTTGAGGGGTGATGTTATAGAGGTGTACAAAACTACAGTGTCGGGGCCTACAGCGTCCGGCCTACAGCATCTGTGCCTACAGTGTCGGGGCCTACAGCGTCCAGCCTACAGCATCTGGGACTACAGTGTCCGGGCCTACAGTGTCAGGGCCTACAGAGTCCGGGCCTACAGCATCTGGGCCTACAGTGTCCAGACCTACAGTGTCCGGGCCTACAGTGTCAGGGCCTACAGCGTCCGGCCTACAGCATCTGGGCCTACAGTGTCCAGGCCTACAGTGTCGGGGCCTACAGCGTCCGGCCTACAGCATCTGGGCCTAGAGTGTCCGGGCCTACAGTGTCGCGGCCTACAGAATCTGGGCCTACAGTGTTTGGGCCTACAGCGTCCGGCCTACAGCATCTGGGCCTACAGTGTCCGGGCCTACAGTGTCCGGGCCTACAGTGTCGGGGCCTACAGCGTCCGGCCTACAGCATCTGGGCCTATAGTGTCCGGGCTTACAGTGTCGGGGCCTACAGTGTCTGGGCCTATGGTGTCCGGACCTACACTGTCCGGACCTGCAGCATCTGGGCCTACAGTGCCCCCCGGGCCTAATACGGGACAGTCGGCAACTCTAGGGATACTAGGGCAAACAGGAGCGCCCGAACCACACGTACGTACCTCTGTATGCTGGCAATCCCATGCTGAATAGGTTGTCATTGTTCACCAGATATCCAGTCCCATCAGGACACAAGGAGTGAAACTCAGCTGCAACAAGAGAACGGTTTAGTTTTCTTTCGAGGTAACTAAACACCGATTGGCCAAAACATTATGACCACTGACAGGCGAAGTGAATAACATTGATTATCTTGTTACAATGGCACCTGTCAAGGGGTGGGATATATTAGGCAGCAAGTCAACCGTCAGTTCTTGAAGTTGACGTGTTGGATGCAGGAGAAATGGGCAGGAGTAAAGACCTGAGCGACTTTGACAAGGGCCAAATTGTTCTGGTCAGACGACTGGGTCAGAGCATCTCTGAAACGGCAAGGCTTGTGGGGTGCTCCCGGTCAGCAGTGGTGAGTACCGACCGACCGACAGTGGTCCGAGGAGGGACAAACCACAAACCGGCGACAGGCAGGGTGTTGGGCGCCCAAGGCTCATCGATGCGCGAGGGCAACGAAGGCTATCCCGTCTGGTCCGAACCGACAGAAGGTCGACTGTTGCACAAGTCACGGGAAATGTTAATGGTGGTCACGGGAGGAATGTGTCACAATACACAGTGCTTCGCACCCTGCTGCGTATGGGGCTGCACACGGAGGACCAACAGCAGATTAGGCAGGTGGTCATAATGTTTTGGCTGATCGGTGTAAGGCGGCACGGTGGTGCAGCGGTAGAGTTGCTGCCTTACATTCTCCCCGTGACCTGCGTGGGTTTTCACCGGGATCACCAGTTCAGCCCCACACTCCAAAGACGTGCGCGTTTGTTTGTAGGTTAAATTTGCTTCTGTAAAACTGCACATTAGCCCCAGCTTGTGTGGGATAGTGTTGGCGTGCGGGGATCGCTGGGCGGCGCGGACTCGGTTGGGCCGAAGGGCCTGTTTCCGCGCTGAACCTCCAAACTAAACCAGATAGAGTGTGGAAACTTCGGCCCACCGGGTCCGCGCCGACCAGCGATCCCCGCACACTAACACTATCCTACACACACTAGGGACAATTTTTACACTTATACCAAGCCAATTAACCTACAAACCTGCACGTCTTTGGAGTGTACCGAACTACACGGGGAGAAGGTACAAACTCCGTACTGACAAGCGCCCGTGGTCGGGATCGAACCCGGGTCTTACAAGCGCTGTAAGACTGGAGCGACCGGGCTTGTATACACTGGAATTTAGAAGGATGAGAGGGGATCTTATCGAAACGTATAAGATTATTAAGGGGTTGGACACGTTAGAGGCAGGAAACATGTTCCCAATGTTGGGGGGAGTCCAGAACAAGGGGCCACACACAGTTTAAGAATAAGGGGTAGGCCATTTAGAACGGAGACGAGGAAAAACTTTTTTCAGTCAGAGAGTTGTAAATCTGTGGAATTCTCTGCCTCAGAAGGCAGTGGAGGCCAATTCTCTGAATGCATTCAAGAGAGAGCTGGATAGAGCTCTTAAGGATAGCGGAGTCAGGGGGTATGGGGAGAGGGCAGGAACGGGGTACTGATTGTGGATGATCGGCCGTGATCACGGTGAATGGCGGTGCTGGCTCGAAGGGCCGAATGGCCGACTCCTGCACCTATTGTCTATTGTCTATTGCCACCATGGCCGCGCCTAAACTGAACGCGGGTGGCAGCAGCAACTTACCCGTGCTGTGGACGGGGCAAGGATAGATTTCGCACTGGTCCCCCCAGCCCGCGCCCAGCGAGCAGCAGCACTCCTCCTTGGTGATGTTGGCAGCCAGCACGCTGTCACAAAAGATCGGGTCGTCCAGGCTGAGGTAACATTCCTTCTTCCCCTCGGGCACCTCCGGTTCTGACGGGGGGAGAGGATGGGAGAGAGAGAGAGAGAGAGAGAGAGAGGAAAACAAAATGTCAGCTCACTGGCGACCGAAGGTACTAGAGGAGCAAGATAGACCACTCGACCCTAAACACCAACGATACTAGAGGAGCAAGATAGACCACTCGACCCTAAACAGCAAAGATACTAGAGGAGCAAGATAGACCACTCGACCCTAAACACCAAAGATACTAGAGGAGCAAGATAGACCACTCGACCCTAAACACCAAAGATACTAGAGGAGCAAGATAGACCACTCGACCCTAAACACCAGAGATACTAGAGGAGCAGGATAGACCACTCGACCCTAAACACCAAAGATACTAGAGGAGCAAGATAGACCACTCGACCCTAAACACCAAAGATACTAGAGGAGCAAGATAGACCACTCGACCCTAAACACCAGAGATACTAGAGGAGCAAGATAGACCACTCGACCCTAAACACCAGAGATACTAGAGGAGCAAGATAGACCACTCGACCCTAAACAGCAAAGATACTAGAGGAGCAAGATAGACCACTCGACCCTAAACACCAGAGATACTAGAGGAGCAAGATAGACCACTCGACCCTAAACACCAAAGATACTAGAGGAGCAAGATAGACCACTCGACCCTATAGGGCCCTGGTGAGACCGCACCTGGAGTACTGTGTGCAGCGTAGGTTTACTAGGTTAATTCCCGGAATGGCGGGACTGTCATATGTTGAAAGACTGGAGCGACTAGGCTTGTATACACTGGAATTTAGAAAGATGAGAGGGGATCTTATCAAAACGTATAAGATTATTAAGGGTTGGACATGTTAGAGGCAGGAAACATGTTCCCAATGTCCAGAACAAGGGGCCACAGTTTAAGAATAAGGGGTAGACCATTTAGAACGGAGATGAGGAAAAACATTTTCAGTCAGAGAGTTGTGAATCTGTGGGATTCTCGCGGGACCCCTAGCGACCTCTAGCGGAACCTAGTGTTCATTACAAGTCTCTACACATCGTTTATTTATTTTTCCTTCTTTTTCTCAATCTGATTTTTCCGTTTATTTGGCAAAGTGAAAAATCGCGGAAACCATGCGAAAGGCAAAGATACTAGAGGAGCAAGATGGACCACTCCATTGAGATAGCCTATACCAAAGATACTAGAGGAGCAAGATGGACCACTCCATCGAAATCGCCCATACTGAAGTGTCGTACGCAAAGGAGCATAACGGCCGCCATTTTAGTAAGCAAAACCCGCCGTTCGCTCTGCCTCTCGCAGTGTAATCAGTGTTTTGGGGGAACAGTGTGTGTGATGATACCATTAAAATATATCTCATCTATCAATTCACAGGTTTTTTGTTAATTTTTCTTTTTAAATGTTTCTCCAAGTTTCCGCCTACTAAAATGGCCGCCGTGACCTACTACAGGTTTTAGCGTCGAGTGGTCTATCTTGCTCCTCTAGTGTCTTTGACAAAAAAAAGAGGCGGAAAATGGATTTAAAAGGAATTCCGCGGGACGGCGGAAACTGTCACGTCCCCGTCGGCGCGCGGCCCCTCCCCCCCACGCCTCTCCCCTCCCCCCCCCGCCGCACAGCGAGCTGTTCAGGGCGCACTCGTTGACGTCTGGTGATCACAACAGGGCATCTGAGCAGGCAACCCGAGAGAGAGGAGCGGCGTCGAAGAGCCCGAAGCCCCAGCACACGAGGCAGGGAGAGGGGGCAGTCCGCACAGTGTTACAGTGTGGGGTGTGTCAGTGTGGGGTGTGTCAGTGTGGGGTGTGTCAGTGTGGGGTGTGTCAGTGTGGGGTGTGTCAGTGTGGGGTGTGTCAGTGTGGGGCGTGTCAGTGTTACAGTGTGGGGTGTGTCAGTGTGGGGTGTGTCAGTGTGGGGTGTGTCAGTGTGGGGTGTGTCAGTGTGGGGTGTGTGTCAGTGTGGGGTGTGTCAGTGTGGGGTGTGTCAGTGTGGGGTGTGTCAGTGTGGGGTGTGTCAGTATGGGGTGTGTCAGTGTGGGGTGTGTCAGTGTGGGGTGTGTCAGTGTGGGGTGTGTCAGTGTGGGGTGTGGGGTGTGTCAGTGTGGGGTGTGTCAGTGTGGGGTGTGTCAGTGTGGAGTGTGTCAGTGTGGGGTGTGTCAGTGTTACAGTGTGGGGTGTGTCAGTGTGGGGTGTGTCAGTGTGGGGTGTGTCAGTGTGGGGTGTGTCAGTGTGGGGTGCGTTGAAGATTGTGGCAGAGTCGTTTAATACTCAGTATATTTGATATTTGAGAATATTTGTTTTACTTTGTACTGTGGTGACTGGTTTTGTTTTGAATTATCTAGTATTGTAATGTAATATATAGAATGACTGGACAAGCTAGATGCAGGAAAAATGTTCCCAATGTTGGGGGAGTCCAGAACCAGGGGCCACACACACAGTCTAAGAATATAGGGGCGGCCATTTAAAACTGAGGTGAGGAAAAAACTTTTTCACCCAGAGAGTTGTGAATTTGTGGAATTAATTCTCTGCCACAGAGGGCAGTGGAGGCCGATTCACTGGATGGATTTAAGAGAGAGTTAGATAGAGCTCTTGGGGCTAGCGGAATCAAGGGATATGGGGAGAAGGCAGGCACGGGTTACTGATTGTGGACGGTCAGCCATGATCACAATGAATGGCGGTGCTGGCTCGAAGGGCCAAATGGCCTCCTCCTGCACCTGTTTTCTATGTTTCTAAACATCTGGTATCCCGCGCTGGTAAGTAATGTTAGACAAAGGTGGCAGCACCAGTGGATAGGTTGGCAAGGAAGGCGTGTGGCGTGATCACAATGAATGGCGGTGCTGGCTCGGAGGGGCCGAATGGCCTCCTCCTGCACCTGTTTTCTATGTTTCAAGACATCTGGTATCCCGCGCTGGTAAGTAATGTTAGTCAAAGGTGGCAGCACCAGTGGATAGGTTGGCAAGGAAGGCGTGTGGCATGATCACAATGAATGGCGGTGCTGTCTCGGAAGGGCCGAATGGCCTCCTCCCGCACCTGTTTTATGTGTTTCCATGTAAATAGTATTGTAAATACTTGACTTTGGGTTTAATTTTCAGTATGTTTGATAGTTAAGATCATTTGGTTTTACTTCGTGCGATGGTTCTGGGTGTTGTCTTAGTATTGTAAATATTATTCTCGTACATAATTGATCAAAATTATTTTTCGGTGGATGTTTAAAAAACCGGTCCCGTCTCCCTTCCCCCGTTACCTTTGCACTTCGGGCCGTCCATGAATTGGTATCCGGGGAGACATCGGCAAGTGTAGGACCCTGGTGTGTTTACACACTCCCCGTTCATGCAAGCGTGAGCCAGCTCCTGGCACTCATTGATATCTGTGTAAAGAGGACATACACCAATCAGCCAAGACATCACGGCCCACCTGCCTACTATGCTGTTGGTCCTCCGTGTGCAGCCCCATACGCAGCAGGGTGCGATGCACTCTGTATTGTGACACATTCCTCCCGTGACCGACCATTAACATTTCCCGTGACTTGTGCCACAGTCGACCTTCTGTCGGTTCGGACCAGACGGGATAGCCTTCGTTGCCCCTCGCGCATCGATGAGCCTTGGGCGCCCAACACCCTGCCTGTCGCCGGTTTGTGGTTTGTCCCTCCTCGGACCGCTGTCGGTCGGTACTCACCACTGCTGACCGGGAGCACCCCACAAGCCTTGCCGTTTCAGAGATGCTCTGACCCAGTCGTCTGGCCACAACAATTTGGCCCTCGTCAAAGTCGCTCGGGTCTTTACTCCTGCCCATTTCTCCTGCATCCAACACGTCAACTTCAAGAACTGACTGTTCACTTGCTGCCTAATATATCCCACCCCTTGACAGGTGCCATTGTAACAAGATAATCAATGTCATTCACTTCGCCTGTCAGTGGTCGTAATGTTTTGGCTGATCGGTGTGTATTGGCATCACGAGCACAATAACACGAAGGGTTAAGGGCGGTCACGGTGGCGCAGCGGTAGAGTTGCCGCCTTACAGCGAATGCAGCGCCGGAGACCCGGGTTCGATCCCGACTGCGGGCGCTGTCTGTACGGAGTTTGTACGTTCTCCCCGTGACCTGCGTGGGTTTTCTCCGAGATATTCGGTTTCCTCCCACACTCCAAGGACGTGCAGGTTTGTAGGTTAATTGGCTCGGTATAAATGTAAAAATTGTCCCTAGTGGGTGTAGGATAATGTTAGTGTGTGGAGGTCGCTGGTCGGCACGGACCCGGTGGGCCGAAGGGCCTGTTTCCGCGCTGTATTTCCAAACTAAACTAAATTAAACTAAACTAAGAACACAAGCGCAGTCTCGGCGATCGTTTCGCTCAACACCTCCGCTCAGTCCGCCTAAACCGACCTGATCTCCCGGTGGCTCAGCACTTCAACTCCCCCTCCCACTCCCAGTCTGACCTTTCTGTCCTGGGCCTCCTCCATTGTCAGAGTGAGGCCCAGCGCA
>NC_135986.1:22043176-22050676 GCF_053455715.1 Rhinoraja longicauda | reverse complement strand
GATCAGCCATGATCATATTGAATGGCGGTGCGTACAGGCTCGAAGGGCCGAATGGCCTACTCCTGCACCTATGTTTCTATGTTTCTATGTGACGTGTCGTACGGTATTGAGTCGTGACGTGTGGTATCGTGTGGTGTCTTTACCGAAGCACTCGCCGGCCTGGCTGCGATACCCCTCAGGGCAGGGGACGCACTCGTACGCACCGGGCCTGTTCTTGCACTTCCCCCTCGGGCAGGTGGCAGGGTTGAGGCACTCGTTGATATCTGGGAGGGAGGAGAGAAGAGGCAGTCAGCGCCAGAGATACTAGAGAGGCAAGATGGACCACTCCGTTGAAATCACCTGCACTGAAGTGTCGTACGCAAAGGAGCGGAACGGCCGCCATTTTAGTAAGCAAAACCCGCCGTTCGCTCTGCCTCTCACAGTGTAATCGGTGTTTTGGGGGAACAGTTTGTGTGATGATACCATTAAAATGCAGAATATATCTCATCTATCAATTCACATTCTCTTGTTATTTTTCTTTTTAAATGTTTCTGCAGGTTTCCGCCTACTAAAATGGCCGCCGTGACGTACTACGGTTTTTAGGGTCGAGTGGTCTATCTTGCTCCTCTTGTATCTTTGGTGAGCGTGTTGACACACGCACCGGGTAATCAGGCTTTCACCCTCGCGCGGTGGTGACAGTCCAGAGGCTCGGAGAACGTTCACAAGCCCATCGAGTCCGCTCCACTCCGCCATTCAATGGTGGCTGATCTCTGCATTAATACTGTTCTGCACCCACGAGGGACAATTTGTAATTTTACCAAAGCCAATTAACCTACGAACCCGCACGTCTTTGGAGTGCGGGAGGAAACCGGAGCGCCCGGAGAAAACCCACGCAGGTCACGGGGAGAACGTACAAACTCCGTGCAGACAGCACCCATAGTCGGGATCGAACCCGGGTCTCTGGCGCTGTGAGGCAGCAACTCTGCCGCTGCGCCACCGTGGGGAAGGGTGGGGGAGGGTGAAGGGGACGGGGGAGGGGAGAGGGTAGGACGGCAATGGAGGGAGGGAGAGAGGGGGATGGAGGGGGGGGGAAGGGGAAGAGGTAGGGGGAGAGAGGGAGACGAGGGAGGGGTAGGGAGAGGGGAAGGGGGAATGGAAGGGGGAGGAGGGAAGGGGGAGGGGACAGTATAAGGAGGTGTAGTTAGGTAGCGAGGAAACAGGCCCTTCGGCCCACCGGGTCGGCACCGACCAGCGATCCCCGCACACTAACACCGTCCTACACCCACTAGGGACAATTTACATTTACACCAAGCCAATTAACCTACAAACCCGCACGTCTTTGGAGTGTGGGAGGAAACCGGAGCGCCCGGAGAAAACCCACGCAGGTCACGGGGAGAACGTGCAAATTCCGCGCAGACAGCGCCCGTAGTCGGGATCGAACCCGGGTCTCCGGCGCTGTGAGGCAGCAGCTCTACCCGCCGCGCCACCGTGGCCGCCCAGAGTCAGCGCGGGGCAGCACGGCGCGAGGAGTTACCTTCGCAGGAGTTCTGGTGCGGCAGCAGCCGGTAGCCGGGGTGGCAGTGGCAGTAGAAGGATCCCTCGGTGTTGATACACCCGCCATTGGCACACAGCGCCCCCTCGGCGCACTCGTTAACGTCTGAAACACACGGGCGCACCCGTCACAGGGGGGCACAGAGACTCAGGGGTGGGGTAGGGTCTGGTGTGAGGTGAGGTGGGGGGGTGGTCTGGAGTAGGGTTGCCAACTGTCCCTTATTAGCCGGGACATCCCATATTTTCGGCTAAATTGGTTTGGACCGCCCTTGTCCCGTATTAGGCTCGGGGAGGCGCTGTAGGCCCGAACACTGTAGGCCCGGACAGTGTAGGCCCAGACAGTGTAGGCCCGGACAGTGTAGGCCCCGTCGGTGTAGGCCCGGACAGTGTAGGCCCGGACAGTGTAGGCCCGGACAGTGTAGGCCCGGACACTGTAGGACCCGACAGTGTAGGCCCGGACAATGTAGGCCCGGACACTGTAGGCCCGGACAGTGTAGGCCCGGACAGTGTAGGCCCAGACAGTGTAGGCCCGAAAAGTGTAGGGCCGGACAGAGTAGGCCCGGACAGTGTAGGCCCGGACGCTGTAGGACCGGGCGCTGTAGGCCCGGACACTGTAGGCCAGGGGGGCGTTGTAGGCCCGGACACTGAAGGCGCGGGGGACACTATAGGCCTGGACACTGTAAGCCCGGATACTGTAGGCCCGGATACTGTAGGCCCGGACACTGTAGGGCCAGGGGGCGCTGTAGATCTGGACACTGTAGGCCCGGACGCTATAGACTAACGGAGTGTGTTTGGGGTGCGGGGCCGAGTGTGTTCGCCTAACGGAGGTTGCTTAGCAACCCGCCTCCCGGCCGGGGCGGCCGCCATTGGTGGAGCGGGAGCACGTGGCTGCTGGCTGGGTGAGGTCACGTGGGGTCACGTCACCCATTGTCCCTTATTTGGGAGTGTGAAAGTTGGCAACCTTAGTCAGGGGTGAGGGTGGGGGAGAGATTGAGGGTGAGGGGATAAAAACGTAGAAAATAGGCGCAGGAGGAGGCCATTCGGCCCTTCGAGCCAGCACCACCAATCATCGTGATCCTGGCTGATCATCCACAATCAGTAACCCGTGCCTGCCTTCTCCCCATATCCCTTGATTCCACTAGCCCCTCGAGCTCTATCTCACTCCCTCTTAAATCCATCCAGTGATTTGGCCTCCACTGCCCTCTGTGGCAGAGAATTCCACAAATTCACAACTCTCTGGGTGAAAAAGTTTTTCCTCACGTCAGTTTTAAATGGCCTCCCCTTTATTCTAAGACTGTGTGTGTGGCCCCTGGTTCTGGACTCCCCCAACATTGGGAACATTTTTCCTGCATCTAGCTTGTCCAGTCCTTTTATAATTTTATACGTCTCTATAAGATCCCCTCTCATCCTTCTAAACTCCAGTGAATACAAGCCCCAGTATTTCCAATCTTTCCTCGTACGACAGTCCCGCCATCCCGGGGATTAACCTGGTGAACCTACGCTGCACTGCCTCAACAGCAAGGACGTCCTTCCTCAAATTAGGCATGATGTAGGTGAGTTCAGAGAGCAGGGGTCAGGAAAGTCGGGAATGCCGGGAGTGGAGTGAGCAGGGGTTGCCAACTATCTCCCTCCCAAATAAGGGACAAGGTGACGTCACCGCCCCGCGCCCCACGTGACCTCACCCAGCCAGCGGCCACGCGCTCCCGCTCCACCAATGGCGGCCGCCTGGGCCGGGAGGCGGGTTGCTATGCAACCTCCGTTAGGCGGCACCCGGGCCTCCGGACCTACACAGTCCGGGACTACAGAGGCGTCCGGGCCTACAGTGTCCGGGCCTACAGTGTCCGGCTTACAGCGTCCGGGCCTACAGCTTCCAGGCCTACAGAGCCCGGGCCTACAGCGTCCAGGCCTACAGCATCTGGGCCTACAGTGCCCCCCGGGCCTAATACGGGACAGTTGGCAACCCCAGTAGAGAGGGAAGGTATTAACGGGGTGTTTGGAGGGGGAGGGGGAGGGGGGGGGTGGGTCAGGGGAGGGGGGAGCGTGAGACGAGGGGGGGGAGCCACAAACCCACCAACACAGGTGCTTCCTTCGGGAAGTTCCTGCAAGTGGAAGCCGCTGTAGCAGATGCAGGTGTAGGTGCCGATGGAATTGACACACTTCCCCCTCCTGGTTCCGCAAGGATTGTTCTCGCACTCGTCCATGTCTAGAGGGGGAGAAAGGGCACAAAAAGCTGGAGTAACTCAGTGGGCCGGGCAGCATCTCTGGAGAGAAGGAACGGGCGACGTTTCGGGTCGAGACCCTTCTTCAGGACCACCGAGGCCTTACCATCCAGCGATCGCCCGTACACGAGTTCCAGATTACACACGATGGTGCTACATAGAAACATAGAAAATAGGTGCAGGAGTAGGCCTTTCGGCCCTTCGAGCCTGTACGCACCGCCATTCAATATGATCATGGCTGATCATCCAGCTCAGTAACCTGTACCTGCCTTCTCTCCATACCCCCTGATCCCTTTAGCCACAAGGGCCACATCTAACTCCCTCTTAAATATAGCCAATGAACTGGCCTCAACTACCTTCTGTGGCAGAGAATTCCACAGATTCACCACTCTCTGTGTGAAGAAAAACTTTCTCATCTCGGTCCTAAAAGACTTCCCCCTTATCCTTAAACTGTGACCCCTTGTTCTGGACTTCCCCAACATCGGGAACAATCTTCCCGCATCTAGCCTGTCCAACCCCTTAAGAATTTTGTAATTTTCTATAAGATCCCCCCTCAATCTTCTAAATTCCAGCGAGTACAAGCCGAGTCTATCCAGTCTTTCTTCATGTGAAAGTCCTGCCATCCCAGGAATCAATCTGGCGAACCTTCTCTGTACTCCCTCTATGGCAAGAACGTCTTTCCTCAGGTTAGGAGACCAAAACTGTACGCAATACTCCAGGTGTGGTCTCACTAACACTATCCCACACCCACACACACACACACTGGGGACAATTTACACTTACACCAAGCCAATTAACCTACAAACCCAGGTGTGGTCTCACCAATGCCCATGTACAACTGCAGCAGAACCTCCCTGCTCCTATACTCAAATCCCCTCCCTAAGAATGCTTTCTTATCTCCACGGTGGCGAAACGTTAGCAGAGTTGCTGCCTCCCAGCGCCAGAGACCCAGGTTCAATCCCAACCCTGTTCATAAGTTCTAGGAGCAGACTCAGGCCATTGGGCCCATCAAGTCTACTCCGCCATTCAATCTTGGCTGATCTATCTCTCTCTCCCTCTCGATGCCTTCTCCCCAAAACCTCTGACTACGAATGTTGTCCCTATCGAGTTCAGTTCAGTTCAGAGACGCAGCTCGGAAACGTGGCCTAATTCTGCTCCCATCACTTGTGTACTTTCCGCTGACCGCATATTCTTGCTATTGAGGGCGTGCAGCGTAGGTTCACCAGGTTAATTCCCAGGGATGGCGGGACTGTCGTACGTTGAGAGACTGGAGCGACTGGGCTTGTATACGCTGGAATTTAGAAGGATGAGAGGGGATCTTATTGAAACGTATAAGGTTATTAAGGGATTGGACACTGCTAGAGGCAGGAAACATGTTCCCAATGTTGGGGGGAGTCCAGAACCAGGGGCCACACAGTTTAAGAATAAGGGGTAGGCCATTTAGAACGGAGATGAGGAAAAACCTTTTTCACTCAGAGAGTTGTAAATCTGTGTGCCTCGGAAGGCCAATTATCATATCATATCATATCATATATATACAGCCGGAAACAGGCCTTTCGGCCCTCCAAGTCCGTGCCGCCCAGCGATCCCCGCACATTAACACTATCCTACACCCACTAGGGACAATTTTTACATTTACCCAGCCAATTAACCTACATACCTGTACGTCTTTGGAGTGTGGGAGGAAACCGAAGATCTCGGAGAAAACCAACGCAGGTCACGGGGAGAACGTACAAACTCCTTACAGTGCAGCACCCGTAGTCAGGATCGAACCTGAGTCTCCGGCGCTGCATTCGCTGTAAAGCAGCAACTCTACCGCTGCGCTACCGTGCATCATTGGATGCTCTCAAGAGAGAGTTCAATAGAGCTCTTAATGATAGCGGAGTCAGGGGGTATGGGGAGAGGGCAGGAACGGGGTACTGATTGTGGATGATCAGCCACGATCGCAGTGAATGGCGGTGCTGGCTCGAAGGGCCGAACGGCCTCCTCCTGCGCCTATTGTCTGTTGGATAGCACGCGACACAAAAAGGCTTTTCACGTGACAATGAACAATAAACTAAGATAAGAAAATAACTGCAGATGCTGGTACAAATCGAAGGTATTATTCACAAAATGCTGGAGTAACTCAGCGGGTCAGGCAGCATCTCGGGAGCAAAGGAATGGGTGACGTTTCGGGTCGAGACCCTTCTTCAGACTGAAGAAGGGTCTCGACCCGAAACGTCACCCATTCCTTCTCTCCCGAGATGCTGCCCGACCCGCTGAGTTACTCCAGCATTTTTATATCTCGTCGTCTAGTTATTATTCTGATTATTGGGAGATTGCTGTGTGCATTTCCAACAGTGGTGACTGCACCACAAAGACTCAAGTGTAGTGTTTTCAGTCGAGCTTTGTACAGTTACAAACAGAAAATGTACTCAATTATTGCAAGAATAATATATCCAATAGAAAGAAATGCCATACAAACAAACAAACATAATACAGAATCACCCAGTTATAGACAATAGTCAATAGGTGCAGGAGGAGGCCATTCGGCCCTTCGAGCCAGCACGCACCGCCATTCAATGTGATCATGGCTGATCATTCCCAATCAGTACCCCGTTCCTGCCTTCTCCCCATACCCCCTGACTCCGCTATCCTCAAGAGCTCTATCTAGCTCTCTCTTGAATGCATTCAGAGAATTGGCCTCCGCTGCCTTCTGAGGCAGAGAATTCCACAGATTCACAACTCTCTGACTGAAAAGGTTTTTCCTCATCTCAGTTCTAAATGGCCGACCCCTTATTCTTAAACTGTGTGTGGCCCCTGGTTCTGGACTCCCCCAACATTGGGAACATGTTTCCTGCCTCTAACGTGTCCAACCCCTTAATAATCTTATACGTTTCGATAAGATCTCCTCTCATCCTTCTAAATTCCGACAAATATTCTAAACAAATATTCTGAAATGTCAACTATATTCTTAAACAACTCTTTAGCAATCCTTGTCCCAGGATGCATTCCTACCCCACGCGATGCCCAACGGTCCCGGAAATCCCCCAGGGTGCCCGTGGACAGCGCCTGGCCCCTCTCTCAACGCCACCCGGGCGCGGACGGACGTAACCCCGGAGAAAAAGGGGGCAGGCAGCCGGCTTGGGCAGAGCCCTCTTCCGCCTGGCGCCGTGACTCGCGGACGGCCGTCTTGGCCAGGCCCAGGAGCCAACTCCGACCGGGACATCTTCAGCCCCCCTCCTGCCTACCCTCTCCCCACCTACGCACAGGGGTGCCCAAAGATGGGGGCGGTGGGTGTGAGAAGTGCAGCCGGAAGGCCAAAGGAGCGCCCCCTTTAGGTATCCGAACAGGGGCTGCATTAGGGTTGCCAACTGTCCCGTATTAGCCGGGACATCCCGTATTTTGGGTTAAGTTGGTTTGTCCCGTACGGGACCGCCCTTGTCCCATATTAGGGCCAGGGGGCGCTGTAGGCCTGGACACTGTAGGCCCGGACACTGTAGGCCCGGACACTGTAGGCCCGGACACTGTAGTTCTGGACAGTGTAGGCCTGGACACTGTAGGCCCGGACACTGTACGCCCAGACACTGTAGGCCCGGACACTGTAGGTCCGGACACTGTAGGACCGGACACTGTAAGCCCGGACACTGTAGGCCCGGACACTGTAGGTCCGGACACTGTAGGACCGGACACTGTAAGCCCGGACACTGTAGGCCCGGACACTGTAGGCCCGGACACTGTAGGCCCGCACACTGTAGGCCCGGACACTGTA
>NC_135986.1:22020676-22038176 GCF_053455715.1 Rhinoraja longicauda | reverse complement strand
TAGTTTAGTTCAGAGATACAGCGCGGAAACAGGCCCTTCGGCCCACCGAGTCCGCGCCGCCCAGCGATCCCCGCACACTAACACTATCCTACACCCACTAGGGACAATTTTTACATTTGCCCAGCCAATTAACCTACAAAACCTGCACGTCTTTGGAGCGTGGGAGGAAACCGAAGATCTCGGAGAAAACCCACGCAGGTCACGGGGAGAACGTACGAACTCCGTACAGACGGCGCCCGTAGTCGGGATGGAACCCGGGTCTCCGGCGCTGCATTCGCTGTAAGGTGGCAGCTCTACCGCTGCGCCACCGTGACCGCCTTTGATTCAATGATACTTCAATGAGCAAGCCGGTAAAATCATACAGCAGCATAAAGCTTTTCACTGTACCTCGGTACACGTGACAATAAACTGAACTGAACCAAACTCCACCTTGGCATTGCACTATTCCAACTGTTTCTTTAACGTTGGGATAGTCTTTATTTTTAAAAACTTATTTTATTAGTCATAGAGTGATACAGTGTGGAAACAGGCCCTTCGGCCCAACTCGCCCACACCGGCCAACAAGTCCCATCTACACTAGTCCCCGTATATCCCTCCAAACCCGTCCTATCCATGTACCTGTCCAACTGTTTCTTAAACGATGGGATAGTCCCAGCCTCGACTAACTCCTCCAGCAGCTCGTTCCATACACCCACCACCCTCTGTGTGAAAAGGTTACCCCTCGGATTCCTATTAAATTGTCTCCCCTTCACCTTGAACCTGTGTCCTCTGGTCCTCGATTCCTCTACTCCGGGCAAGAGACTCTGTGCGTCTACCCGATCTATTCCTCTCGTGATTTTTGTACACCTCTGTAAGATCTCCCCTCATCCTCCTGCGCTCCATGGAATAGAGACCCAGCCTGCTCAACCTCTCCCTGTAGCTCACACCCTCTAATCCTGGCAAAACAGCCTCTATTCCTCTCACAATCTTGTACACCTCTGTACGATCTCCCCTCATCCTCCTCAACTCCAGGGAATAGAGACCCAGCCTGCTCAACCTCTCCCTGTAGCTCAGGCCCCTCGAGTCTTGGCAACCTTGTGAATCCCTTGTGAGTCATCGACCGGGCCAAACCCGAACAGAGGCAGTTCGGGACCGTGGATCGTTTAACGTGAGACGGTTTTCAGACGTTCTACTTACCAGGGCGATGGTGGTAGCTGTGGGGGGAGAGAGGGGAGAGAGGGGAGAGAGAGAGGGGAGAGAGACAAGGTTACTGCAAGTGTGGCAGAGAGGAGACATGTCACGGCAGGAGTTAGTGGAAGCAACTGGGTGAAGTTAGGTGAAGTTGGGTCGGTGGAGTTAAAGCAAGGCTTTTGTGCGACACAGGCCACATTTCTACCGGCTGGGAAGTTTGTACGAGCGGGAAAACACGGTCACTAAAGGCTCCGTTACATTCCCACCCTGTGCAGGATGAAGGCAGCCGGTGACAGACAACATCAGACTGAAATGTCAGCCCCATCGGGGCAAACGTGTGTGTGCGTGTGTGCGTGTGTGTGTGTGTGTACGTGTGTGCATCCGCGTGTATACGTGTGCGTGCGCTTATGTGTGCATTGTGCGTGTATATGTGTGTGTGGGTATGCGCGTGTATGTGTGTGCGTGCCTGTGTGTGCATGCGCGTGCATATGTGTGAGTGTACACGTGTGTGTGCATGTGTCTGCATGCGTGTGTGCGTGTGAGTGCGCGCGTGTGTGTGCGTGTGTATACGTGTGTGTGCGTGACTAGCTGCTGGTGTAGAGGGTGTGTACGTGTGTGTGTGTGTGTGTGTGTGTGTGTGTGTGCGCGTGTATATGTGTGTGTGCACGACTAGTTGAGGGTGAGCGGGGCTGGTGCTGGTGTAGAGGGTGGGCAGAGTGTGTATATGTGTGTGTGCGTGTGTGACTAGCTGAGGGGGAGCAGGGCTGGTGTAGAGGGTGGGGAGTACGCGTGTGTGTGTGCGTGTGTGGGCGTGTGTGTGTGCGTGTGTGACTAGCTGAGGGGGAGCAGGGCTGATGTAGAGGGTGGGGAGTACGCGCGTGTGTGTGCGTGTGTGTGCGTGTGTGCGTGTGTGGGTGCGTGACTAGCTGCTGGTGTAGAGGGTGGGCAGAGTGTGTATATGTGTGTGTGCGTGTGTGACTAGCTGAGGGGGAGCAGGGCTGGTGTAGAGGGTGGGGAGTACGCGCGTGTGTGTGTGTGTGTGTGCGTGTGTGCGTGTGTGGGTGCGTGACTAGCTGCTGGTGTAGAGGGTGGGCAGGGCGTGTGCGTGTGCGTGTGTGCGTGTGTGGGTGCGTGACTAGCTGCTGGTGTAGAGGGTGGGCAGGGCGTGTGTGTTTATGTGTGCGTATATACGTGTGGGTGCGTAACCAGCTGCTGGTGTAGAGGGTGGGCAGGTGTGTGTGCGTGCGTGACTAGCTGCTGATGTAGAGGGTAGGCGTGTGCGTGTGCGTGTGCGTGTGTATGTGTGTGCGTGCGTGACTAGCTGCTGGTGTAGAGGGTGGGCAGGGCGTGCGTGTGTGTGCGTGTGTATGCGTGTGCGTGTGTGACTAGCTGCTGATGTAGAGGGTGTGTGTGCGTGCGTGTGTGTGCGTGTGTATACGTGTGCATGCGTGACTGGCTGCTGGTGTAGAGGGTGTGTGGGTGTGTGTGCGTGTGTGTGCGTGTGTGTGCGTGTGCGTGCGTGACTATCTGCTGGTGTAGAGGGCATGCGTGTGTGTGCGTGTGTATACGTGTGCGTGTGTGACTATGCTGATGTAGAGGGTGTGTGTGTGCGTGCGTGTGTGCGCGTGTGTATACGTGTGCGTGCGTGACTATCTGCTGGTGTAGAGGGTGTGTGTGTGTGTGTGTGTGTGTATACGTGTGCGTGCGTGACTATCTGTTGGTGTAGAGGGTGTGTGTGTGGGTGTGTGCGTGTGTATACGTGTGCGTGCGTGACTATCTGCTGGTGTAGAGGGTGTGTGTGTGCGTGTGTGTGTGTGTGTGTGTGTGGGTGTGTGTGCGTGTGTATGCGTGTGCGTGCGTGACTATCTGCTGGTGTAGAGGGTGTGTGTGTGCGTGTGTGTGTGTGTGTGGGTGTGTGTGCGTGTGTATGCGTGTGCGTGCGTGACTATCTGCTGGTGTAGAGGGTGTGTGTGTGCGTGTGTGCGTGTGTGCGTGTGTGTGTGCGTGTGTATATGTGTGCGTGCGTGACTATCTGCTGGTGTAGAGGGTGTGTGGGTGTGTGCGTGTGTATACGTGTGCGTGCGTGACTATCTGTTGGTGTAGAGGGTGTGTGTGTGTGTGTGTGCGTGTGTATGCGTGTGTGTGCGTGTGTATACGTGTGCGTGCGTGACTATCTGCTGGTGTAGAGGGTGTGTGTGTGTGTTCCCACAGTATCCCCGCGGCCGGCCGGCCGGTGGGACCCACCTTCAGCGATGTCCCTGTGAGCTGCCTCGTTGGGAGGGGCGGTGGGCATGACGATGGGCACCTGGACTATCCGGGCCTTGCCGTCAGCGTCGATGCGCACGGTGATACTGCTGCCTGGCGGGATGCTGATCTTCTGGTGGGAGCTGGAGAAGTGGTAGCCCATCCCAGCCGGGCAGGTCTCGTGGAACTCTGCTGTGACAAGCAAGGGTTAACAGCTTGGCTCGGCTCGCACGGCAAGCCAGGGGGAACGAGAGGTTAGTTTACTTTAGAGACACAGCGCGGAAACAGGCCCTTCGGCCCACCGGGTCCGCGCCGACCAGCGATCCCCGCACACTAACACCATCCTACACCCACTAGGGACAATGTTTACATTTACACCCAGCCAGTTAACCTACAAACCTGCACGTCTTTGGAGTGTGGGAGGAAACCGAAGATCTCGGAGAAAACTCACAACAGACAATAGGTGCAGGAGGAGGCCATTCGGCCCTTCGAGCCTGTACGCACCGCCATTCAATGTGATCACGGCTGATCATTCTCAATCAGTACCCCGTTCCTGCCTTCTCCCCATACCCCCTGACTCCGCTATCCTTAAGAGCTCTATCTAGCTCTCTCTTGAATGCATTCAGAGAATTGGCCTCCACTGCCTTCTGAGGCAGAGAATTCCACAGATTCACAACTCTCTGACTGAAAAAGTTTTTCCTCATCTCCGTTCTAAATGGCCTACCCCTTATTCTTAAACTGTGTGGGCCCTGGTTCTGGACTCCCCCAACATTGGGAACATGTTTCCTGCCTCTAACGTGTCCAACCCCTTAATAATCTTATACGTTTCGATAAGATCTCCTCTCATCCTTCTAAATTCCAGTGTATACGGAGAACGTACAAACTCCGTACGGACGGCGCCCGCGGTCGGGATCGAACCTGGGTCACCGGCGCTGCATTCGCTGTAAGGCGGCAACTCTACCGCCGCGCCACCGTGACCGCCCAAACAGGGTTACGGGGCCAAGCTAGTCCCGGAGAAAACCCCCCGCGCGTCTCAGCTACACGGTTCCCCGAAGGTGGCTTGCTACAGATATCGTCGAGCTGGGAAGGGCGCGGAGAAGATTCACGAGGATGTTGCCGGGACTAGAGGGTGTGAGCTCCAGGGAGAGGTTGAGCAGGCTGGGTCTCTATTACATGGAGCGCAGGAGGACGAGGGGAGATCTTACAGAGGTGTACAAAATCATGAGGGGAATAGATCGGGTAGACGCACAGAGTCTCTTGCCCAGAGTAGGGGAATCGAGGACCAGAGGACATAGGTTCAAGGTGAAGGGGAAAAGATTTAATCGGAATCCGAGGGGTAACTTTTTCCACACAGAGGGTGGTGGGCGTGCGGAACGAGCTGCCGGAGGAGGTAGTTGAGGCCGGGACTATCCCATCGTTTAAGAAACAGTTGGACAGGTACATGGATAGGACGGGTTTGGAGGGATATGGGCCAAGCGCGGGCAGGTGGGACTAGTGTAGCTGGGACATTGTTGGCCGGTGTGGGCGAGTTGGGCCGAAGGGCCTGTTTCCACACTGTATCACTCTGTGACACTATGACTCTAGATAGATCGGCTGGTCAAAAAGGCTTTTGGCACATTGGCCTTCATCGGTCAGAGCATTAAGTGTAGAAGTTGGGAGGTCATGTTGCAGTTGTATAAGACGTTGGTGAGTCTGCATTTAGAGTATTGTGTTCGGTTCTGGGCACCATGTTATAGGAAAGATGTCGTCAGGCTGGAAAGGGGCAGAGATAGTTTACGAGGGTGTTGCCAGGACTAGAGGGCCTGAGCTTTCGGGAGAGGCTGAGCATTTTTATAACAAGGGCAGTGATGAGGGATTGCCACACTGAGGGGCAGTATTGGGTAGGGGTTGCCAACTATCTCACTCCCAAATAAGGGACAAGGTGACGTCACCGCCCCGCGCCCCACGTGACCTCACCCAGCCAGCGGCCACGTGCTCCCGCTCCACCAATGGCGGCCGCCCGGGTCGGGAGGCGGGTTGCTAGGCAACCTCCGTTAGGCGGCGCCCGGGCCCCCGGGCCCACATTGTCCAGGCCTACACTGTCCGGGCCTACATTGTTCGGACCTACAGTGTCCGGGCCTACACTGTTCGGACCTACAGTGTCCGGGCCCACACTGTCCGGGCCTTCAGCAGCCGGGTCTACAGTGTCCAGACCTACAGTGTTCGGGCCTACAGTGTCCAGACCTACAGTGTCCAGACCTACAGTGTCCAGACCTACAGTGTCCGGGCCTCCAGTGTCCGGGCCTACAGTGTCCAGACCTACACCATCCGGGCCTACACTGTCCGGGCCTACAGTGTCCGGGTCTACAGTATCCGGGCCTACAGTGTCCAGGCCTACAGTGTCCAGGCCTACAGCGTCCGGGCCTGCAGTGTCCGGGCCTACAGTGTCCAGGCCTACAGTGTCCAGGCCTACAGCGTCCGGGCCTGCAGTGTCCGGGTCTACAGCGTCCTGGCCTACAGCGTCCAGGCCTACAGTGTCCGGGCCTACAGCGTCCAGGCCTACAGTGTCCGGGCCTACACTGTCCGGACCTACAGTGTCCGGGCCTCCAGTGTCCAGGCCTACAGTGTCCAGGCCTACAGTGTCCGGGCCTACACTGTCCGGACCTACAGTGTCCGGGCCTCAAGTGTCCAGGCCTACAGTGTCCAGGCCTACACTGTCCGGGCCTACACCGCCTCCCGGGCCTACAGCGTCCAGGTCTACAGTGTCCCCCGGGCCTAAAAATGGGACAAGGGCGGTCCCGTACGGGACAAACCAATTTAGCCCAAAATACGGGATATCCCGGCTAATACGGGACAGTTGGCAACACTAGTACTGAGGGAGTGGCACGGTGGCGCAGGGGCAGAGTTGCCGCCTTACAGCGCTCCCAGCGCCGGAGACTCAGGTTCGATCCCGACTACGGGCGCCGTCTGTACGGAGTTTGTACGTTCTCCCCGTGACCTGCGCGGGTTTTCTCCGAGATCTTCGGTTTCCTCCCACACTCCAAAGACGTGCAGGTTTGTAGGTTAATTGGTTTGGTAAATTGTCCCTAGTGGGTGTAGGATAGTGTTAATGTGCGGGGATCGCTGGGCGGCGCGGACCCGGTGGGCCGAAGGGCCTGTTTCCGTGCTGTATCTCTAAACTAAACTATACATGATTACAATCAAGCTGTCCACAGTGGACCTGCTGAGTTACTCCAGCATTATATGTCCACAGTGGATTATAGACAATAGACAATAGGTGCAGGAGGAGGCCATTCGGCCCTTCGAGCCTGTACGCACCGCCATTCAATGTGATCATGGCTGATCATTCTCAATCAGTACCCCGTTCCTGCCTTCTCCCCATACCCCCTGACTCCGCTATCCTTAAGAGCTCTATCCAGCTCTCTCTTGAATGCATTCAGAGAATTGGCCTCCACTACCTTCTGAGGCAGAGAATTCCACAGATTCACAACTCTCTGACTGAAAAAGTTTTTCCTCATCTCTGTTCTAAATGGCCGACCCCTTATTCTTAAACTGTGGCCCCTGGTTCTGGACTCCCCCAACATTGGGAACATGTTTCCTGCCTCTAACGTGTCCAACCCCTTAATAATTTTATACGTTTCGATAAGATCCCCTCTCATCCTTCTAAATTCCAGCGTATACAAGCCTAGTCGCTCCAGTCTTTCAACATACGACAGTCCCGCCATTCCGGGAATTAACCTAGTAAACCTACGCTGCACGCCCTCAATAGCAAGAATATCCTTCCTCAAATTTGGAGACCAAAACTGCACACAGTCCTCCAGGTGCGGTCTCACTAGGGCCCTGTACAACTGTAGAAGGACCTCTTTGCTCCTATACTCAACTCCTCTTGTTATGAAGGCCAACATTCCATTGGCTTTCTTCACTGCCTGCTGTACCTGCATGCTTCCTTTCAGTGACTGATGCACTAGGACACCCAGATCTCGTTGTACGTCCCCTGTTCCTAACTTGACACCATTCAGATAATAATCTGCCTTCCTATTCTTACCACGCAAGTGACGTGCGATGGCGGTGAGAGAGGGGGGGTGGGGAGGGGGGGAGGTCTGTCGGGGGTAGACACTTACCGGTACCGGAGACGGGGCAGGGGTCACAGCTGGCACCCCAGGCTTTGCCCACCGAGCAGCAGCAGATCTGTTTGGTCAGCTCGCCACCCAGGGGGTAGGTGCAGCGTTTCTCAGCGTCCACCAGCAGGTAGCACGGCCCCTTCTCGCCCGACTGCTCCATCACTGGGATGCAAGCAAGACCATCGGGTCACACACACACACGCACGCGCACACGGGGAGATTCCCATACACAGCCAGCGCCCCACACTGTAACACTGACACACCCCACACTGTAACACTGTGACACACCCCACACTGTAACACTGATACACCCCACACTGACACACCCCACACTGACACACCCCACACTGACACACCCCACACTGTAACACTGATACACACCACACTGACACACTGATACAACCCACACTGTAACACTGATACACCCCACACTGTAACACTGTGACACACCCCACACTGTAACACTGTGACACACCCCACACTGTAACACTGATACACACCACACTGTAACACTGACACACCCCACACTGTAACACCACACACCCCACACTGTAACACTGACACACCCCACACTGACACACCCCACACTGACACACCCCACACTGACACACCCCACACTGACACACCCCACACTGACACACCCCACACCCCACACTGATACACCACACACTGTAACACTGATACACCACACACTGTAACACTGATACACCCCACACCCCACACTGACACACCCCACACTGTAACACTGACACACCCCACACTGTAACACTGATACACCCCACACTGTAACACTGACACACCCCACACTGTAACACTGATACACCCCACACTGTAACACTGATACACCCCACACTGTAACACTGACACACCCCACACTGTAACACTGACACACCCCACACTGTAACACTGACACACCCCACACAGTAACACTGATACACCTCACACTGTAACAGTGATACACCCCACACTGTAACACTGACACACCCCACACTGTAACACTGACACACCCCACACCCCACACTGACACACCCCACACTGTAACACTGATACACCCCACACTGTAACACTGATACACCCCACACTGTAACACTGATACACCCCACACCCCACACTGACACACCCCACACTGTAACACTGATACACCCCACACTGTAACACTGATACACCCCACACTGTAACATTGATACACCCCACACTGTAACACTGATACACCCCACACTGTAACACCCCACACTGTAACACTGACACACCCCACACCCCACACTGTAACACTGATACACCCCACACTGTAACACTGATACACCCCACACTGTAACACTGACACACCCCACACTGTAACAGTGACACACCCCACACTGTAACACTGACACACCCCACACCCCACACTGACACACCCCACACTGTAACACTGACACACCCCACACTGTAACAGTGACACACCCCACACTGTAACACTGACACACCCCACACTGTAACACTGACACACCCCACACTGCAACACTGTGACACACCCCACACTGTAACACTGACACACCCCACACTGTAACACTGACACACCCCACACTGTAACACTGACACACCCCACACTGTAACACTGATACACCCCACACTGTAACACTGACACACCCCACACTGTAACACTGATACACTGACACACCCCACACTGTAACACTGACACACCCCACACTGTAACACTGATACACCCCACACTGTAACACTGATACACCCCACACTGTAACACTGATACACCCCACACTGTAACACTGACACACCCCACACTGTAACACTGACACACCCCACACAGTAACACTGATACACCTCACACTGTAACAGTGATACACCCCACACTGTAACACTGACACACCCCACACTGTAACACTGACACACCCCACACCCCACACTGACACACCCCACACTGTAACACTGATACACCCCACACTGTAACACTGATACACCCCACACTGTAACACTGATACACCCCACACCCCACACTGACACACCCCACACTGTAACACTGATACACCCCACACTGTAACACTGATACACCCCACACTGTAACATTGATACACCCCACACTGTAACACTGATACACCCCACACTGTAACACCCCACACTGTAACACTGACACACCCCACACCCCACACTGTAACACTGATACACCCCACACTGTAACACTGATACACCCCACACTGTAACACTGACACACCCCACACTGTAACACTGATACACCCCACACTGTAACACTGACACACCCCACACTGTAACACTGATACACCCCACACTGTAACACTGATACACCCCACACTGTAACACTGATACACCCCACACTGTAACACTGACACACCCCACACTGTAACACTGACACACCCCACACTGTAACACTGACACACTGTAACACTGATACACTGTAACACTGTAACACTGATACACTGACACACCCCACACTGTAACACTGATACACCCCACACTGTAACATTGATACACCCCACACTGTAACACTGATACACCCCACACTGTAACACCCCACACTGTAACACTGATACACCCCACACTGTAACACTGATACACCCCACACTGTAACACTGATACACCCCACACTGTAACACTGATACACCCCACACTGTAACACCCCACACTGTAACACTGATACACCCCACACTGATACACCCCACACTGTAACACCCCACACTGTAACACTGACACACCCCGCACCCCACACTGTAACACTGATACACCCCACACTGTAACACTGACACACCCCACACTGTAACACTGACACACCCCACACTGTAACACTGACACACCCCACACTGTAACACTGATACACCCCACACTGTAACACTGATACACCCCACACTGTAACACTGATACACCCCACACTGTAACACCACACACCCCACACTGTAACACTGACACACCCCACACTGTAACACCACACACCCCACACTGTAACACTGATACACCCCACACTGTAACACTGACACACCCCACACTGACACACACCACACTGACACACCCCACACTGACACACCCCACACTGACACACCCCACACTGACACACCACACACTGACACACCCCACACTGACACA
Organism: Rhinoraja longicauda; assembly: GCF_053455715.1. Taxonomy (NCBI): domain Eukaryota; kingdom Metazoa; phylum Chordata; class Chondrichthyes; order Rajiformes; family Arhynchobatidae; genus Rhinoraja; species Rhinoraja longicauda. The sequence goes on along the minus strand of NC_135986.1, from coordinate 22,027,572 downwards.
CCCCACACCCCACACTGATACACCACACACTGTAACACTGACACACCCCACACTGTAACACTGATACACCACACACTGTAACACTGACACACCCCACACTGTAACACTGACACACCCCACACCCCACACCCCACACTGACACACCCCACACTGACACACCCCACACCCCACACTGACACACCCCACACCCCACACTGACACACCCCACACCCCACACTGACACACCCCACACCCCACACTGACACACCCCACACCCCACACTGACACACCCCACACTGACACACCCCACACTGACACACCCCACACTGACACACCCCACACTGATACACCACACACTGTAACACTGACACACCCCACACTGTAACACTGACACACCCCACACTGTAACACTGATACACCCCACACTGTAACACTGACACACCCCACATTGTAACACTGACACACCCCACACAGTAACACTGATACACCCCACACTGTAACAGTGATACACCCCACACTGTAACACTGACACACCCCACACTGTAACACTGACACACCCCACACCCCACACTGACACACCCCACACTGTAACACTGATACACCCCACACTGTAACACTGATACACCCCACACTGACACACCCCACACCCCACACTGACACACCCCACACCCCACACTGACACACCCCACACTGTAACACTGATACACTGACACACCCCACACTGTAACACTGACACACCCCACACTGTAACACCACACACCCCACACTGTAACACTGATACACCCCACACTGTAACACTGACACACCCCACACTGACACACCCCACACTGACACACCCCACACTGACACACCCCACACTGACACACCCCACACTGACACACCCCACACTGACACACCCCACACTGACACACCCCACACTGACACACCCCACACTGACACACCCCACACTGACACACCCCACACTGTAACACTGACACACCCCACACTGACACACCCCACACTGACACACCCCACACCCCACACTGACACACCCCACACTGTAACACTGATACACCCCATACTGTAACACTGATACACCCCACACTGTAACACCCCACACTGTAACACTGACACACCCCACACCCCACACTGACACACCCCACACTGTAACACTGATACACCCCACACTGTAACACTGACACACCCCACACTGTAACACTGATACACCCCACACTGTAACACTGACACACCCCACACTGACACACCCCACACTGACACACGCCACACTGACACACCACACACTGACACACCCCACACTGACACACCCCACACTGACACACCCCACACTGACACACCCCACACTGACACACCCCACACTGACACACCCCACACCCCACACTGACACACCCCACACTGACACACCCCACACTGACACACCCCACACTGACACACCCCACACTGACACACCCCACACTGACACACCCCACACTGACACACCCCACACTGATACACCCCACACTGACACACCCCACACTGACACACCCCACACTGACACACCCCACACTGACACACCCCACACTGACACACCCCACACTGACACACCCCACACTGACACACCCCACACTGACACACCCCACACTGTAACACTGACACTCTTTCAATAGCTTTCAATACCATCGTCCCCATCAGACAGGCTGAGAAGCTGCTCTAACTGGAGCTTAACACTCCCCTGTGTGCCTGGGTCCTGGACTTTCTCACCGCCAGGCCCCAAGTGGTCAAGATGGGGAGACACACATCTAGCTCCCTCACCCTGAACATAGGATCCCCCCAGGGCTGCGTCCTTAGCCCCCTACTGTACTCCCTGTACACACATGACTGTGGGGCCAGGTTCAGCTCAAACTCCATCATCGAGTTTGCTGATGACACTGTGGTGGTGGGCCGGATCTCGGACAACGATGAGAAGGCCTACCCTACCGGGAGGAGGTGGCTGATCTGGCACTCTGGTGTCAGGACAACAGCCTCCTCTTGAATGTCACTAAAACGAAGGAGCTGATTGTGGACTTCAGAAGGGCTCAACATCCAAGGACGTACACGCCACTGGAGATAAATGGGTCTACTGTGGATAGGGTGAGCAGTTTTAAATACTTGGGAGTCCACATCACAGAGGATCTGACATGGGCAACGCACATTGCCGCAATGGTGGGTAAGGCAAGGCAGTGCCTTTACCACCTCAGACAGCTGAGGAAATTCAGAGTGTCTCTGAGGATCCCTCAGTGCTTCTACTCTGGGGCTGTAGAGAGCATCTTGTCCGACAACATTACAGTCTGGTTTGGGAACAGCTCTGCCCAGGACAGGAAGGCCCTGCAGAGAGTAGTGCGTTCGGCTGAACGCACCATGGGAACTACACTCGCCCCCCCTGCAGGAACTATACATCAGGAGGTGCAGATCCAGAGCCAGCAACATTATGGGGGACCCCTACCACCCCAGCAACGGACTGTTCCAGCTGCTACGGTCAGGCAAACGCCTCCGCTGTCACGCTGTGAAAACGGAGAGGATGAGACGGAGTTTCTTCCCACAGGCCATCAGGACTGTCAACTATTATATCTCCAGGGACTAAATTTTCATTTCTGTATTAATCTTAATTTATATGCTGTAATTGTAATGTTTTTTGCACAATCCGCAGGCATTGCCACTTTCATTTCACTGCACAGCGTGTATGTGGACGTGACAAATAGACGTGACTTGACTTGACACTGTAACACTGATACACCCCACACTGACACACCCCACACTGACACACCCCACACTGACACACCCCACACTGACACACCCCACACTGACACACCCCACACTGACACACCCCCCACACTGTCCATGCCGCGCCGGCCATGCGCCCCGGCCACTCACCCGCACAATGCGTCAGCGATGGACCCATCACGTAGCCCGGCTTACAGGCGCAGCGGAAACTACCCTGTGTGTTCAGGCACTCTGCGTTCTGGCACACACCCTGCATCAGGCACTCATTTATGTCTGGAGTAAAGGGGGAGAGAGAGGGAGAGGGTGAGGGAGAGAGAGAGAGAGGGGGAGAGAAAGGGGGAGAGAGAGGGGGAGAGAGAGGGGGAGAGAGAGAGAGAGGGGGAGAGAGAGAGGGAGGGAGAGAGGGAGGGAGAGGGTGAGGGAGAGAGAGAGAGAGGGGGAGAGAAAGGGGGAGAGAGAGGGGGAGAGAGAGAGAGAGAGAGAGAGAGAGAGAGAGAGAGAGAGAGAGAGAGAGAGAGAGAGAGAGAGAGAGAGAGAGAGAGAGAGAGAGAGAGAGAGAGAGAGAGAGAGAGGGAAGGAGAGAGAGAGGTGAGAAAAAACTTTTTCAGTCAGAGAGTTGTGAATTTGTGGAATTCTCTGCCTCAGAGGGCAGTGGAGGCCAAATCACGGGATGGATTTTAAAAAGCGAGCTAGATAGAGCTCTAGCGGAATCAAGGGATGTGGGGAAAAGGCAGGAACGGGGTACTGATTGAGAATGATCAGCCAGGATCACAATGAATGGCGGTGCGTACAGGCTCGAAGGGCCGAATGGCCTCCTCCCTGCACCTTTTGTACGTTTCTAAACCGAAGGTAGACAGAGTAAAACTCAGCGGGACGGGCAGCATCTCTGGAGGGAAGTAGTGGGCGACGTTTCTGGTCGAGACCCCCTTCGTCAGAAGTAGAGGGCCGTTGCCTACCTTGGCAGTGGGTGGCGTTTAGCAGCTTGTAACCTTGTGGGCACTCCACGCCACTCGCGACGCCAGTCTTCGGGTCAGACAAATCTGCAGGGTGGGGAAGAGAGGGTTAGCGTGCAGGTACAGCAGGCGGTGAAGAAAGCTAACGGCACGTTGGCCTTCTTTAAGAGCTCTATCTAGCTCTCTCTTGAAAGCTCTCCAGAGAATTGACCTCCACTGTCTTCTGAGGCAGAGAATTGACCTCAGAGAGAGAGAGAGAGAGAGAGAGAGAGAGAGAGAGAGAGAATTCTCTCTCCAGAGAATTGGCCTCCACTGCCTTCTGAGGCAGAGAATTCCACAGATTTACAACTAACTCTCTGACTGAAAAAGTTTAATAGGAATCCGAGGGGTAACATTTTCCACACAGAGGGTGGTGGGTGTGTGGAACGAGCTGCCGGAGGAGGTAGTTGAGGCTGGGACTATCCCAACGATTAAGAACCAGTTGGACAGGTGCATGGATAGGACGGGTTTGGAGGGATATGGGCCAAGTGCGGGCAGGTGGGACTAGTGTAGCTGGGACATTGTTGGCCGGTATGGGCGAGTTGGGCCGAAGGGCCTGTTTCCACGCTGTATCACTCTGTGACTGTGACTCTATCTCAAAAGTCTAAAGTCTGAACGTGTACAGTCCCTGTTTATTTATGGTGGCCAGGTACAGCAGGTCAGTGAAGAAAGCCAATGGAATGTTGGCCTTCATAACAAGAGGAGTTTGAGTATAGGAGCAAAGAGGTCCTTCTGCAGTTGTACAGGGCCCTAGTGAGACCGCACCTGGAGTACTGTGTGCAGTTTTGGTCTCCAAAATTTGAGGAAGGACATCCTTGCTATTGAGGGCGTGCAGCGTAGGTTCACCAGGTTAATCCCCGGGATGGCGGGACTGTCGTACGTTGAAAGACTGGGCTTGTATACTGGGCTGGAATTTAGAAGGATGAGAGGGGATCTTATCGAAACGTATAAGATTATTAAGGGACTGGACACGCTGGAGGCAGGAAACGTGTTCCTGATGTTGGGGGGAGTCCAGAACCAGGGGCCCACACACAGTTTTAAGAATAAGGGGGTAGGCCATTTAGAACGGAGATGAGGAAAAACTTTTTCACTCAGAGAGTTGTGAATCTGTGGAATTCTCTGCATTTGCGTGGGTTTTCTCCGAGATCTTCGGTTTCCTCCCACACTCCAAAGACGTGCAGGTTTGTAGGTTAATCGGCTTGGTATAATTGTAAGTTGTCCCGTGTGTGTGTGTGTGTGTGTGTGTGTGTGTGTGTAGGATAGTGTTAGTGTGCGGGGATCGCTGGTCGGTGCGGACCTGGTGGGCCGAAGGGCCTGTTTCCGCGCCGAATCTCTAAAACTGAACTAAAACTAAAAAGCTCCAACTGTCTCCCCTCCAGGGACCGCCAACAAACGCCTTCTGCGGTCTCGGAAGGGGGCCTGGCCGTTTGGATCGACCGTAAGTGGCGACCCGGGGCACAAGGCCCCGAACATTGAGCGCGTCGCAGTCAAAAACCCTCCCCCCGTGGCTAACAAAACATCTGCCTCGGCCAAAGACACTCGAGTACGTGGCTGCTGGGAAACGCAGGCCTCCCGCCCCACCGACAGGCCGGGCCTAAGGCTCCTATCCAGCAGTGCGGCCTACACACACACTCCAGCTGGCCTCTGCTGTGATCTAAGCCCAGGATACTCCCCCAGCTGTTTGCGGACTGGAACTTAAAGGTATTTTCATGCTTTTGACGGAGTGGATCTAAGGTGGGGGGGTGTTTGGGGGGAGGGGGGGAGGAGGGAGGAGGAGGGGTGAGGTGGCATTTAGGGGCAGGCTGAGCATACTTACAGTGTCGGCACTTGTTACAGTTACTGAATCCCAGGAGGCACCAACGCTGCCACAGCAGTCTTCCTCCTTGGTCAGTCCCGGCAATGGGTTGCTGCACTGTGGCACAAAGGCAATGCGTTCAAGAGAGAGTCCGAAACGGCCTGTCCCACTGAGGCCATTTTGAAAAAATTTAGCCGACTAGGCCCGTTCGGCCACGAGTCGTCTCCAAAGAACCGTTAGCGGTTTTTTCCCGGGTCGCCGCTGGATTTTGAGATGTCAACAGACAATCGACAATAGGTGCAGGAGGAGGCCATTCGGCCGTTCGAGCCTGTACGCACCGCCATTCAATGTGATCACGGCTGATCATTCTCAATCAGTACCCCGTTCCTGCCTTCTCCCCATACCCCCTGACTCCGCTATCCTTAAGAGCTCTATCTAGCTCTCCCTCTTGAATGCATTCAGAGAATTGACCTCCACTGCCTTCTGAGGCAGAGAATTCCACAGATTCACAACTCTCCGACCGAAAAAGTTTTTCCTCATATCCGTTCTAAATGGCCTACCCCTTATTCTTAAACTGTGTGTGGCCCCTGGTTCTGGACTCCCCCAACATTGGGAACATGTTCCTGCCTCTAACGTGTCCAACCCCTTAATAATCTTATACGTTTCGATAAGATCTCCTCTTATCCTTCTAAATTCCAGTGTATACAAGCCTAGTCGCTCCAGATCTCCTCTCGTCCTTCCAAATTCCATGTCTAAAAATGCCGGGCGTCTGTTAGTTCGATGCCAATGAGCGTAGCTTGACATCTCCTGGCGTAGGTTGTTGCCAGTGCTGACTCCAGTGAATTCAGTACAGGAGTAAAGAGGTCCTCCTGCAGTTGTACAGGGCCCTGGTGAGACCGCGTCTGGAGTATTGTGTACAGTTTTGGTCTCCCTAATTTGAGGAAGGACGTCCTTGCTATTGAGGCAGTGCAGCGTAGGTTCACCAGGTTAATCCCCGGGATGGCGGGACTGTCGTACGAGGAGAGATTGGAAAGACTAGGCCCTGTATTCACTGGAGTTTAGAAGGATGAGAGAGGGGATCTTAATAGAAACGTATAAAATCATAAAAGGACTGGACAAGCTAGATGCAGGAAAAATGTTCTCAATGTTGGGGAGTCCAGAACCAGGGGCCACACACACACAGTCTAAGAATATTTATTCTAAGGACCTTTTTCACCCAGAGAGTTGTGAATTTGTGGAATTCTCTGCCACAGAGGACAGTGGAGGACAATTCACTGGATGGATTTAAGAGAGAGTTAGATGGAGCTCTAGGGGCTAGTGGAATCAAGGGGTATGGGGAGAAGGCAGGCACGGGTTACTGATTGTAGACGATCAGCCATGATCACAATGAATGG
>NC_135986.1:21975406-22015406 GCF_053455715.1 Rhinoraja longicauda | reverse complement strand
ACGGAAATGTTGGTGAATTATTTAAATAATGATGTGTTATTACATGTAGACCCCTGGTGACTGTTAATCCTCTCCTCACTGTACCTAGAAAAAATCATGTGTTTATATTTGTTTTTAAACTGGATGATGTTTGAACATTGTTTTAATTCCACATTTGTTCCATAGCTTTACTCCACTGATTGATATAGAAAATCTTTTCATTGTTGTTCGAGTATTGCGAATCTTGAAATTTAATGTTCTCCTTAAATTATACCCCCCCTCTCTTTCATAAAACATTTCCTGTAAGTTACTTGGTAGCAAATTGTTTCTCACTTTGTACATGAATTGAGCTGTTTGATATTCCACAATGTCATAAAATGTGATTATTTTAGACTTTATAAATAATGAGTTGGTATGTTCACAAAAACCGACATTATGGATTATTCTAATGGCTCTTTTTTGCAGTATGAATAGTGGTTGTAGTGAACTTATAAACATAGCACAAAAAGTAAGGAAATTTGTGTTTGGTAGATTATTTCTTTGTTGTAACAATGCTTCTTGGCAATAAATCTTATACCGTTGGAAAGCCTGTTTATTTCCCTTTTAAATGGTGCCACATTTGTAAGGAACATGCATTTGTGGGATGAGCAGCAGAGCTGAGTATATGGGTTGCGCCCATGAAAAATGTGCCAAATCTTCTCTGCCAATGCCAAACAGCTTATTCTGCCATTGACTCTTGTTCGGTGTTGTTTGGTGGATTGGATGATTGAAGTCTGAAGAAACAAGACATATTGGCAATTTACAATTTACTCATTTAATAAACAGGAGCCACAGTAGCGTGTGGAAGAACCATATACAGCCATAACAGCCTGGCACCTCCTCCTCATGCTGGTCACCAGCCTGGTCACACACTGTTGTGGGATGGCACCCCATTCTTGTCAGCACCTGGGGGTACCAGAAGCTCAAAACAAGAGTCAATAGCAACAGCAGAATAAGCTGTTTGGCATTGGCAGAGAAGATTTGGCAAATTTTTCATGGGCGCAACCCATATACTCAGCCTTGCTGCTCATCCCACAAATGCATGTTCCTTACAAATGTGGCACCATTTAAAAGGGAAATAAACAGGCTTTCCAACGGTATAAGATTTATTGCCAAGAAGCATTGTTACAACAAAGAAATAATCTACCAAAACACAAATTTCCTTACTTTTTGTGCTATGTTTATATGTACTTCCACACACCTCTATACAGTAACTTAAATAAGGTGGAACTAGTGAACAGGACAGACTGCAAAGTGATTTGTTATCTAGGAAATGTTTTGCTTTGGCCAGAACTGAAATGCTTCTAGATACTTTACTGTGGATATGTTTAATGTGATATTTCCAGCAATTTTTTTCATCTATCATCATCCCCAAGGAATTTAGTTTCATTTACTCTTTCTATGTTAACACCCTTCGAGCCAGCACCTAAAGAATAGGTTACAACGAAAATTAGGATGGGATTGCACATGGGTCAAGCTTGGACCCCAGGGGACAAATTGCCTCATTTTACATTGTAAGGATATATTAATGTGAAGAAACATCCCAAAATCTTTACTTTGGTTGAGCGTAGTTTGGAGAAACTGTGTGGAAACACACCCTCTGGCTCGCTGGCAAGCGATCTCAACCTACATCCTTCCTTTGTCCCGCCCCCCTCCCCTGACATCAGTCTGAAGAAGGGTCTCGACCCGAAACGTCGCCCATTCCTTCCCTCCTGAGATGCTGCCCGACCCGCTGAGTGACTCCAGCATTTTGTGAATAAACACCTTCCATTTGTACCGGCGTCTGCAGTTATTTTCTTACACGACCTGCACTCCCAACACTATCCTAAACGCAAGGGACAATTTGCAATCTTCACCAAAGCCAATTAACCTTGGAGTGTGCGGGTGGAAAACCTTGAGCGCCTGGGGCAAAACCCACGCCATCACGGGGAGAACGTGCAAAAAAACGTACAGGCGACCCCAGTAGTCTCGACCCGAAACGTCACCCATTCCTTCCCTCCCTCCCTCCCGAGATGCTGCCTGGCCCGCTGAGTTACTCCAGCGTTTTTTAGTCTGCCTTCGAAGGTTAAGCTGGGCTTGTTATTGGGATTCTCGCTAGCGCAGTGCATGTCTAAGGCCGGCTCGAAGGAGCTGGAACTGAAGAGAAGGCCCCAGAGCGAAAAGCCGAATTCTGAAAACTGCGGAAACGCTGGCTCCTGGCGTTTCTTTAAGCAGCGTTTGCAGAATCTTCTTCCCCTTAAGAGTGACAAATCCAAACCGGGTTTGGCTGGCAGTCTGCGACACTCAGGAGATCACGGGTGACGGGGGCAGAACGAGGCCATTCGGCCCGTCGTGTCTCTGCTCTGTGCCATTCGATCGTAGAAACATAGAAACAGAGAAAATAGGTGCAATTCGGCCCTTCGAGCCAGCACCGCCATTCATCGCTGTCACAAAATGCCGGAGTAACTCAGCGGGTCAGGCAGCATCTCGGGAGAGAAGGAATGGGTGACGTTTCGGGACGAGACCCTTCTTCAGACTGATCATTGTGATCATGGCTGATCATCCACAATCAGTAACCCGTGCCTGCCTTCTCCCCGTATCCCTCGATTCCGCTTGCCCCTAGAGGTCTATCTAACTCTCTCTTAAATTCATCCAGTGAATTATCCTCCTGTGGCAGAGAATTCCACAAATCTCGACCCGAAACGTCGCCCGTTCCTTCTCTCCAGAGATGCTGCCCGACCCGCTGAGTTACTCCAGCTTTTTGTGTCGATATCCTGATTAAACTGAGTGGTTCGACGTAGAATAACCTCTTTTCAATCCATCCAGTGAATCGGCCTCCACTGTCCTCTGTGGCAGAGAATTCCACACATTCACAACTCTCTGGGTGAAAAAGTTTTTTCTCACCTCGATTTTAAACGGCCTCCCCTTTATTCTAAGACTGTGTGTGTGGCCCCTGGTTCTGGACTCCCCCAACATTGGGAACATTTTTCCCTCATCCAGCTTGTCCAGTTCTTTTATAATTTTATACGTCTCTGTAAGATCCCCCTCTCATCCTTCTAAACTCCGGTGAATACAAGCCTAGTCTTTTCAATCTTTCCTCTCTGCCTCAGAAGGCAGTGGAGGCCAATTCTCTGAATGCATTCAAGAGAGAGCTAGATAGAGCTCTTAAGGATAGCGGAGTCAGGGGGTATGGGGAGAAGGCAGGAACGGGGTACTGATTGAGAATGATCAGCCATGATCACATTGAATGGCGGTGCTGGCTCGAAGGGCCGAATGGCCTTCTCCTGCACCCATTGTCTTTTGTCTATGACAGTCCCCGCCATCCCAGGGATCAATCTCGTGAACATACGCTGCACTGCCTCAATTACAAGGATGTACTTCCTCAAATTACGTCCTTTATATAATTTTGTACGTTTCTATCCTTCAAAATTTCAATACTATTCCAATCATGGCTGACCTATGAATGAAAGAATGAATGAACAAGTCACAGTGAAATTCTTTGCTTACAAGGTATGCAAATAGTCGCCCATGAAGGGCGCTTACCAAGTTACAAAGTACCTCCGCACCAGGCCTCCCTTTGTTCTTCTCCACCCCTCCCCCCCCCCCCCCCCCCCCCCCCCCACTCACGACGGTCCTCCCCACGTTCCTTCCCCCTGCAAGGGGCGTCCCGTCAGGCCAGACAGCAAATCTAAAGGGTCTGTCCCACTCAGGCGATTTTTTAGACGACTGCCTGCGACTGTAGCAGATCGCCGACATTTTCTTTTACCCGACGACAATGACCACGACAACGCCGAGTCAGGTCGAGATTACACCGTCTTCTGAAACATCGCGAAATTCCCAGGCTGTCAATGCTTCTCCGGCGTTCACCAGATTGATCCCTGGGATGGCAGGACTTTCGTATAAAGAAAGACTGGATAGACTCGGCTTGTACTCGCTGGAATTTAGAAGATTGAGGGGGGATCTTATAGAAACTTACAAAATTCGTAAGGGGTTGGACAGGCTAGATGCAGGAAGATTGTTCCCGATGTTGGGGAAGTCCAGAACAAGGGGTCACAGTTTAAGGATAAGGGGGAAGTCTTTTAGGACCGAGATGAGAATATTTTTTTTCACACAGAGAGTGGTGAATCTGTGGAATTCTCTGCCACAGAAGGTGGTTGAGGCCAGTTCATTGGCTCTATTTAAGAGGGAGTTAGATGTGGCCCTTGTGGCTAAAGGGATCAGGGGGTATGGAGAGAAGGCAGGTACGGGATACTGAGTTGGATGATCAGCCATGATCATATTGAATGGCGGTGCGTACAGGCTCGAAGGGCCGAATGGCCTACTCCTGCACCTATTTTCTATGTTTCTATGTCCTAATTTTCGCTGATATCACCGACAATTCGGTAAGTACTTGAGAGTTTTGAACCATAACATCTTGCCCGGGTTACTTGACAACCAAGCTTCACGGTAGCTTCAGGCATCAACTGGATTGACTTCCAGTTTACTAATGGCAGTATTAAGAAATTTAGTGGTTAAAAGGATTTTTGTGAAAAGTGTGTGGGCATTCTTCGAAAATGTACGGGAGATGCACATCTGGTTTCTGGGTTGCATATCTGGGTTGGGAGCCCACTTTAAATGTAATCGCTGATGACCATAAACATCGCGAACATTCCCGCCCTTACCTGACCGTCAAACCGTCGCCTCCAATCTACCCGTCAAGTGTCCTGGTGGTAAATAAATTGGTTACACACAAGTATTTTATGGTATCTTGAAATTAACTTTACTTATTTTAATATTGCGTGCTTCTAAATGCATCTAAGAGAAACTGGCAAACCTGGGGACAGCGTGCGACAGACAGCGCCCGCAATAAGCAACGATACCTGGCGACAAGCCAGCTGTCGACGAGAAATTTCACTCAGGATGATTTCTCAGCGACGCGATTCTTGGAAGACTCCTAACGATCGTGCCCGCGACACATGGCGAACTGTTAGCAACAGCCTAGTCGCCGGCAGTCGCCTTAAAATCGCCTAGGTGGGCAGGCCCTCAATGGCGCGGACTCGGTGGGCCGAAGGGCCTGTTTCCGCGCTGTACCTCCAAAACTAAACTGAACCGACCATCAGCTTGTCACGAGGATTTTGTTTATCATCTCTCTCCAAAGACATGGGGGTCTTTTCGTCAAAAACAAATTCCGAAAGACGCCAAATATGAAATAGTCGAGATCGACACCCGGGTCTCCGGCGCTGTGAGGATGAGAGGGGATCTTATCGAAACGTAGAAGATTATTAAGGGGTTGGACACGTTAGAGGCAGGAAACATGTTCCCAATGTTGGGGGAGTCCAGAACAAGGGGCCACACAGTTTAAGAATAAGGGGTAGGCCATTTAGAACTGAGATGAGGTAAAACCTTTTTCAGTCAGAGAGTTGTGAATCTGTGGAATTCTCTGCCTCAGAGGGCAGTGGAGGCCAATTCTCTGAATGCATTCAAGAGCGAGCTGGATAGAGTTCTTAAGGATAGCGGAGTCAGGGGGTATGGGGAGAAGGCAGGAACGGGGTACTGATTGTGAATGATCAGCCATGATCACATTGATTGGTGGTGCTGGCTCGAAGGGCCGAATGGCCTCCTCCTGCACCTATTGTCTATTGTCAATTCTGCCGCTGCACTGCCGAGCCTCACCAATTCAGGTCCACTGTAGACACAAAATGGCGGAGTAACTCAGCGGGTCAGGCAGCATCTCGGGAGAGAAGGAATGGGCGACGTTTCGGGTCGAGACCCTTCTTCAGACTGACGTCAGGGGAGGAGGCGGGACAAAGGTAGGATGTAGTCAGAGCCAGGAAGACTGGTGGGAGAACTGGGAAGGGGGAGGGGATGGAGAGAGAGGGAATGCAAGGGACCATCTGAAGTTAGAGAAGTCAATGTTCATACCGCTGGGGGTGCAAGCTGCCCCAAGCGAAATACGAGGTGCTGTTCCTCCAATTTGCGCTGGGCCTCACTCTGACAATGGAGGAGGCCCAGGACGGAAAAGTCGGACTGGGAGTGGGAGATGAAGTGCTGAGCCACCGGGAGATCAGGTCGGTTCAAGCGGACCGAGCGGAGGTGTTGAGCGAGACGATCGCCGAGCCTGCGTTTGGTCTCGCCGACGTGGAGAAGTTGACACCTGGAACAGCTTATCCACCAATCGCATTACCCTAATGATTAAGCCAACCTACTGTTACCGCCTTGCGAGCCAGACTTGCGAAGCTGGCACCAAGGAAATAATTAGCGATGACTAATCTAACGCAAATCATCTCATATGGACCCGGGCGGGTGTCATTATCATTCCAACAATGAAACTAAAACTCCCAGATGAGCTGGCTCTTTGAGATGTGTCTCACCGGTGGTTTCTTGTACGTTTCTACGCTGTCAATAGACAATAGGTGCAGGAGGAGGCCATTCGGCCCTTGGAGCCTGTACGCATCACCATTCAATGTGATCATGGCTGATCATTCTCAATCAGTACCCCGTTCCTGCCTTCTCCCCATACCCCCTGACTCCGCTATCCTTAAGAGCTCTATCCAGCTCTCTCTTGAATGCATTCAGAGAATTGGCCTCCACTGCCCTCTGAGGCAGAGAATTCCACAGATTCACAACTCTCTGACTGAAAAAGTTTTTCCTCATCTCCGTTCTAAATGGCCTACCCCTTATTCTTAAACTGTGTGGCCCCTTGTTCTGGACTCCCCCGACATTGGGAACATGTTTCCTGCTTCTAACGTGTCCAACCCTATTGAGGGCGTGCAGCGTAGGTTTACTAGGTTAATTCCAGGAATGGCGGGACTGTCATATGCTGAAAGACTGGAGCGACTAGGCTTGTATACACTGGAATTTAGAAGGATGAGAGGAGATCTTATCGAAACGTATAAGATTATGAAGGGGTTGGACACATTACAGGCAGGAAACCCGTTCCCAATGTTGGGGGAGTCGAGAACAAGGGGCCACAGTTTAAGAATAAGGGGTAGGCCATTTAGAACAGAGATGAGGAAAAACTTTTTTAGTCAGAGAGTTGTGAATCTGTGGAATTCTCTGCCTCAGAGGGCAGTGGAGGCCAATTCTCTGAATAAATTCAAGAGAGAGCTAGATAGAGCTCTTAAGGATAGCGGAGTCAGGGGGTATGGGGAGAAGGCAGGAACGGGGTACTGATTGAGAATGATCAGCCATGATCACATTGAATGGCGGTGCTGGCTCGAAGGGCCGAATGGCCTACTCCTGCACCTATTGTCTATTGCCTAACCCCTTAATAATCTTATACGTTTCGATAAGATCTCCTCTCATCCTTCTAAATTCCAGTGTATACAAGCCTAGTCGCTCCAGTCTTTCAACATATGATAGTCCCGCCATTCCGGGAATTAACCCAGTAAACCTAATCTCAGTTCTAAATGGGCCAGATGAGCTGGCTCTTTGAGATGTGTCTCACCGGTGGTTCGTTGTACGATTCCACGCAGTCAGTTCTGATGGGCCAGCCACGTCATTTAAATGACTGACAGTAAATGTCCAGCTCTGTAGAGAGAAAGAGGAAAGAGGGAAAGAGGTTTTCTCTCATGGAAAGCGATTAAAAACTGAGGTGAGAAGGAACCTTCGTGGGATTTTCCCCGAGATCTTCAGCTTCCTCCCACACTCCAAAGACGCGCAGGTGTGTAGGTTAATTGGCTTGGTTAAATTGTGATTTGTTCCTAGTGCATTAAAAGGACTGGACAAGCTCGATGCAGGAAAAATGTTCCCAATGTTGGGCGAGTCCAGAACCAGGGGCCACACTCACAGTCTAAGAATAAAGGGGAGGCCTTTTAAAACTGAGGTGAGCAGGAACGTTTTTCACCCAGAGAGTTGTGAATTTGTGGAATTCTCCGCCACTGAGGGCAGTGGAGGCCAATTCACTGGATGGATTTAAGAGAGAGTTAAGATAGAGCTCGAGGGGCTTGCAGAATCAATGGATATGGGGAGAAGGCAGGCACGATTGTGGATGATCAGCCACGATCACAATGAATGGCGGCGCTGGCTCGAAGGGCCGAATGGCCTCCTCCTGCACCTATTTTCTATGTTTCTATAATTACCAGGCAAACAAAGGAAGTTTTGTTTCGTTTAATTTAGGGATGCGGCGCGGAAACAGGCCCTTCGTCCCACCGAATCCGTGCCGCCCAGCGATCCCCGCACACTGACACCATCCTACACACACTGCGGACAATGTTCAATTATACCAAGCCAATTAACCCACAAACCCGCTCGTCTTTGGAGTGTGGGAGGAAAGCCGGAGGTCCCGGAGAAAACCCACGCAGGTCACGGGGAGAACGTACAAACTCCGTACGGACAGCACCTGTAGTCGGGATCGAACCCGGATCACTGGTGCAGCGGTAGAGTTGCTGCCTCACAGCGCCAGAGGCCCGGGTTCGATCCTGACCACGGGTGCTGTCTGTACGGAGTTTGTACGTTCCCACCGTGACCCTGTGCGTTTTCACAGGTTGCTCCGGTTTCCTCCGAAACTCAAGAGTCAAGAGTGTTTTTATTATCTTATGTCCCAGAAAGATATTCTTGCTATTGAGGGCGTGCAGCGTAGGTTCACCAGGTTAATTCCCGGAATGGCGGGACTGTCATATGTTGAAAGACTGGAGCGACTAGGCTTGTATACACTGGAATTTAGAAGGATGAGAGGGGATCTTATCGAAACGTATAAGATTATTAAGGGGTTGGACACGTTAGAGGCAGGAAACATGTTCCTAATGTTGGGGGAGTCCAGAACCAGGGGCCACACAGTTTAAGAATAAGGGGTAGGCAATTTAGAACTGAGATGAGGAAAAACTTTTTCAGTCAGAGAGTTGTGAATCTGTGGAATTCTCTGCCTCAGAAGGCAGTGGAGGCCAATTCTCTGAATGCATTCAAGAGAGAGCTAGATAGAGCTCTTAAGGATAGCGGAGTCAGGGGGTATGGGGAGAAGGCAGGAACGGGGTACTGATTGAGAATGATCAGCCATGATCACATTGAATGGCGGTGCTGGCTCGAAGGGCCGAATGGCCTCCTCCTGCACCTATTGTCTATTGTCTCTTGTCTAGAACAATGAAAGTGACAAGCTGAATAGGTTTGCGAGTATGTTGCCAGGACTAGAGGGTGTGAGCTACAGGGAGAGGTTGAGCAGGCTGGGTCTCTATTCCTTGGAGCGAAGGAGGATGAGGGGAGATCTTACAGAGGTGTACAAGATTGTGAGAGGAATAGATCGGGTAGACGCACAGTCTCTTGCCCAAAGTAGGGGAATCGAGGACCAGAGGAACGTAGGTTCAAGGTGAAGGGGAAAAGATTTAACAGGAATCTAAGGGGTAACTTTTTCCACACAAAAGGTGGTGGGTGTATGGAACGAGCTGCCGGAGGAGGTAGTTGAGGCTGGGACTATCCCAACGCTTAAAAAACAGTTAGACAGGTGCATAGTTTAGAGATAGGGTGTGGAAACGGGCCCTTTCGGCCCACCGGGTCCGTGCCGCCCAGCGATCCCCGCACACTAACACTATCCTACACACACTAGGGACAATTTTTACATTTACCAAGCCAATTAACCTACAAACCTGCACGTCTTTGGAGTGTGGGAGGAAACCGAAGATCTCGGAGAAAACCCGCGCAGGTCACGGGGAGAACGTACAAACTCCGTACAGACGGCGCCCGTAGTCGGGATCGAACAGGGGTCTCCGGCGCTGCATTCGCTGTAAGGCGGCAACTCTACCGCTGCGCCACCGTGACGCTAGTTGACAGGACGGGTTTGGAGGGATGTGGGCCAAGCGCAGGGCAGGTGGGGCTAGTGTAGCTGGGACATTGTGGGCTGGTTTGGGGCAAGTTGGGCCGAAGGGCCTGTTTCCACGCCGTACCGCTGCTCTACGGCTCCACGACCTGTGGTTTACTGCGGTGGCCAGTGCCAAGCATTCCACGCGCTCAATCAACCCAGTCACAGCCACATAACTGAAATGTCTGACTAATTCGGCGGAACACTCTTCCGATGCAAGGTCAGGGGCGGAACGAGAAATCGTCAAAACCATTTTGTGCTTCACCATCAAATTAACTCAGATTACAAGAAAATAAAAGTAGCGAGCAATCTCTATACTAAAACTCTCGTTTGTTTGTCTGTTTGTTCCCGATCTACAGCCAAATCGGTGCACGATAGCGCGACAATTTTAGGCCCATCTCACTCATCGTCGTCCCTTTGGTTCTAATGGAAGACGTTTCATTGAAATCGGTGTTATATTTTTCAAGTTATTCACGTTTTTAAGTTTAAATCTATCTACTGGGGAGGGAGGGAGGGAGGGAGGGGGGTGGAAGGAGAGGGGGAGGGAGGATAAGGGGGGTTGAGGGGGAGGGGGGTGGAGTGGGGGGGAGAGGCAGGGGGGAGGGGGAGGGGTGGAGGGGGAGGGAGTAGGAGAGGGTGCTGCACCAATGCAGGGGATGTTTAGGCCCAACGGGTCCACTTGGCCTAGTGTTTATTATTACAGGTAAGGAAGAACAATGCACTCTGTCTCCCTGAAGGAGGGTCTCGACCCGAAACGTCGCCCATTCCTTCTCTCCAGGGATGCTGCCCGACCCCGAAACGTCGCCCATTCCTTCTCTCCAGGGATGCTGCCCGACCCGCTGAGTTACTCCAGCATTTTGTGTCTGCCTTTGGCCTGCAGTTCCTTCCCACACACTCTGGTTTGGTTTCCAGTCGCTCATTTATGTCTCAGAGTCCACTCCAGGATCGAGGTTGCCAACTTTCTCACTCCCAAATAAGGGACAAGGTGACGTCACCGCCCCGCGCCCCACGTGACCTCACCCAGCCAGCGGCCGCGTGCTCCCGCTCCACCAATGGCGGCCGCCTGGGCCGGGAGGCGGGTTGCTAAGCAACCTACGTTAGGCGGCGCCCGGGCCTACACTGTCCGGGCCTACACTGTCCGGGCCTACAGTGTCCGGGCCTACTATGTCCGGGCCTACTCTGTCAGGGCCTACTCTGTCAGGGCCTACTCTGTCCGGGCCTACACTGTCCGGGCCTACACTGTCCGGATCTACACTGTCCGGGCCTACAGTGTCCAGGCCTATAGTGCCCCCCGGGCCTAATACGGGACAAGGGCAAACCAATTTAGCCCAAAATACGGGATGTCCTGGCTAATACGAGACAGTTGACAACACTAGTTCAACACTGCATCTTTAGCTTAGAGATACAGCATGGAAACAGGCCCTTTGGCGCACTGAGTCGGCGCCAACAAGCGATCGCCCATACACTGGTTCTGCCCTACACGCTAGCGTTCGAGAGTTATAGTATGGTTATAGTTTGGGCAGGGTTTTGGCAGGCTGTACCTGTTTTCTTTGGAGCAAAGGAGACTTAAGGGAGATTGAATTAGGCTATAAAAATACCCGAGAGCGTGAACGGGAATACAAACATACAAATTGGGAGCAAGAGTGGGATACGGCCTCTTGAATCTCCCCTGACATTCAGTCAGATCATGGGCGGATCTCAAACTCTGCTTTCCCACCTGCCTCTGGCAACCCTCTAACCTCTCGATGGCAGGAATCTATCTACCTCTGCCTTAAAAAATATTCAAAGACTCTGCTTCCACTACCAGGGGCCTCAGTTTAAGAATAAGGTGTCGCCCATTTAGAACGGAGATGAGGAAAAACTGTTTCACCCAGAGGGTGGTGAATCTGTGGAATTCCCTGCCTCAGAAGGCAGTGGAGGCCAATTCTCTGGATGCTTTCAAGAGGGAGAGTTAGATAGAGCTCTTAAGGATAGCGGAGTCAGGGGGTATGGGGAGAAGGCAGGAACGGGGTACTGATTGTGGATGATCAGCCATGATCACATTGAATGGCGGTGCTGGCTCGAAGGGCCGAATGGCCTACTCCTGCACCTATTGTCTATTCTTTGAGAGAGAGTGCTCCAAAGACCTTTGATCTTAAAACTGGTAAAAGTTTCCTCTCGTCTGGTTTAAATGGGGCAACACTTACGTTTAGAGTTCCAGACACTCAACACTGGTTCATTCCACACGACCCGATATTTTTCAAGTGTCTTTCAAGAAAAAAACTGCAGGTGCTGGATAAAATCGACGGGAGGCACAAAATGCCGGAGTAACTCGGCGGTTCAGGCAGCATCTCGGGAGAGAGGTTCTGGGTCGAGACCCTTCTTCAGACTGATCTGAACGAACTGCCCCATCAGTCTGAAGAAGGGTCTCGACCCGAAACGTCACCCATTCCTTCTCTCCCGAGATGCTGCCTGACCCGCTGAGTTACTCCAGCGTTTTGTGTCCACCTCCGATATTGTCCAATCTCCCTCTATTGTTCTTCCGAACATCGAATTGATCCATTGATCCTGCGTCTGCTCGGCCTTTTGCCATTAGATATTTACGGTATTAGCCAGGTAAACCTTCTCCGATCTGCTTCCAAGAAACGTCAACAACCTTGCTTCCCTCTGAAGAAGGGTCTCGACCCGAAAGGTCGCCCTATGGCGAGTCCGAAACTTGTTGGTTGTAGAATAAGTTTATTGCAGCCGCAATATTCGAATACAGAGTTAAACAACAAGTTACAGGACAACCATCACAAACTTACTGTCTTCTTCGAAGACTTCGCCGAACTGACTAAATCGGGCGCCAAACGCGCACATGACATCGCTGGCCAATCAGCGATGTCGCTCCCTGGACCAATCCCCATGGTCGCGTTCCCACGTGACCTCGCTGGCCAATCCGAGGGTTCGACGACCTGGACCATTCTCTATGGTCGCTACATGACCCCCCCCCAGAACCCGAGGTGCGGAACCTAGCAGGGAGCCGGATTTCGCGACCATAACGAGTACGGAGAGGGACAGCCTGAACCACAGGAGCCGGGGGTTCCGGACTTGGCGGAACAGCCGGAACGGGAGGTCCTGGAGGAACTACCGGGAACGGGGGGTCCCGGAGGAGCTGCCGGAATGGGGGGTCCTGGAGGAGCTGCCGGAACGGGGGGTCCTGGAGGGACTGTCGGAACCGGGGGTCCTGGAGGGACTGTCGGAACGGGGGGTCCTGGACTGAGCGGAACCAACGGAGGTCGGCCTCTCCTAGGGGTTTGACCGACCAGGACTGGTTGATCCAGATCCAAATGGGCAGGTTTTAGCCGGGACACCGAGACGAGCTCACTCTTGCCGCACATGTCTAAGGTGAAGGTAGCTGTTCCCTTACGCAAAACCCGGAACGGCCCTTGATAGACCCTCTGCAACGGGGCGCGATGGGAATCTTTTCGCAGAAAAACGAACTCACAGTCCTTCAGGGAAGGCGGTTCATGTACCATGGGACACCCATGACGTGAAGTCGGAACTGGAGCCAGGGAGCCCACCCGTTCCCGGAGAGACGCTGACACTGATGGGACTGTAGGCAGCTGGTCTGAAGGGTCCGGAAACAGATCTCCGGGTACTCGAAGTGTCGAGCCATATACCAGCTCTGCGGACGACGCACCGAGATCTAGCTTAGGAGCAGTCCGGATGCCCAAAAGAACCCAGGGGAGCTGGTCTACCCAGTCCGGGCCTTCAAGCCTTGCACTGAGGGACGCCTTAAGTTGGCGGTGGAACCTTTCTACGAGTCCATTTGCCTGGGGGTGATATGCAGTTGTGGGTTGTAACTTGGACCCGTACAGTTCTGCAAGCGCGGCCCAGAGGGACGAAGTGAACTGTGGCCCTCTGTCAGTGGTAATAACTGCCGGGACCCCGAAACGAGCTACCCAATGAAGGGCCAAAGTCCTAGCACAAGACGCTGACGAAATATCAAACAATGGGAAAGCCTCTGGCCACCGGGTGAACCGATCCACCACCGTGAGGAGGTGGGTGTAGCCCCGGGAGGAAGGCAAGGGCCCGACCAAATCCACGTGGATGTGGAAAAAACGAACAGCTGGGACCTCGAAATCCTGTACGGGGGGCTGGACGTGGCGCTGGACTTTAGAGGTCTGACAGGGCACGCAGGAACGTGCCCACCCCGCTACCTGTTTCCGTAGGCCATGCCAGACAAACCTCGCTGCTACCAAGGCAGAGGTGGAGCGGATGGACGGGTGCGCCAGCCCATGAATGGCATCGAAAACCCGGCGCTGAAGGGAGGGCGGTACTACCGGCCTGGGACGGGGAAGAGAAACATCGCACCAGACTTTTGTGCCCGCCGACCCACAAGCTACCTGGGCCAACTTCAATCCCGAAGTGGTGGACCGGTAAGCCGAAACGGTATCTGCCAGAAGCTGTGCCTCCGCAAGCTCCTGGGGATCCACTTCGCAGTCCACCGCCGAAATAGGGGAAAAAGCAGGTCTAGACAGGGCGTCAGCAACGGCATTAAGCTTACCCGCGACATGACGGACATCGGTGGTAAATTCGGAGATAGCAGTCAGGTGCCGCTGCTGGCGGGCCAACCATGGGTCAGACAATTTCAAAAAAGCAAATGTTAATGGTTTGTGGTCCGTAAAGGCCACAAATGGGCGGCCCTCGAGGAAGTACCTGAAATGACGAACAGCTAAATAGAGAGCCAGAAGCTCTCGGTCAAATGCGCTATACTTCAGCTCGGCCGAATTTAGTTGCCGGCTGAAAAACGCTAAAGGCTGCCAACGGCCACCGACCTCCTGCTCCAGAACCCCGCCCACCGCCACGTCAGAGGCGTCAACCGTCAGGGCCGTGGGGGCGGAGGGGCTCGGATGGACCAACATGGTGGCGTTTGCCAAAGCTGCCTTAGCTGCTGTAAAAGCCGACTCAGCGGTCGGGGACCACAACAACTCTACCGGATTCCCTGCAAGGCATTGGAAGAGTGGGCGCAGGACTCGCGCCGCTGCCGGAACGAACCTATGGTAGAAATTAACCATGCCTACGAACTCCTGCAGCCCTTTTACTGTGGTGGGCCTAGGAAATGCCCGGATAGCCTCCACCTTTTCGGGCAAAGGGGAGGCGCCGGCAGGGGTAATTCTGTGCCCTAGAAAATCAAGAGCAGGAAGGCCGAATTGACATTTGGAGGGTTGGATTATGAGCCCGTGGTCTTGGAGCCGCTGGAACACGGTCCGCAAATGGGCCTGGTGTTCCTGCACGGAGGGGCTGGCTACCAGGATGTCGTCTAAATAAATAAACAAAAACGGTAAACCCCGGCCCACGCGGTCCATCAGTCGCTGGAAAGCCTGTGCCGCGTTCTTTAAACCGGAAGGCATACGCAACCATTCAAACAACCCGAACGGAGTAATCGTTGCAGTTTTCTGTATGTCCTCCGGTCGCACCGGAATCTGATGGTATCCTCACACCAAATCGATTTTGGAAAACACCACCGCTCCTTCCAGCCCAGATGAAAAGTCCTGTAGGTGCGGTATGGGGTAGCGATCAGCCGTGGTGACAGCATTGAGACGCCGATAATCGCCACATGGTCTCCACCCCCCAGATGCTTTGGAGACCATGTGTAACGGCGAGGCCCACGGGCTGTCAGACTGACGGACAATTCCCATTTCCTCCATTTTCCTGAACTCCGCCCTTGCCACCACCAGTTTGTCTGGCGGTAGTCTCCTGGCCCAAGCGAAAACGGGAGGGCCTTCAGTGCGGATGTGATGGACCACACCGTGCTTAGCCGAAGGCGTGTCAAAACGTTGGACGAGCAGCTCCGGAAACTCTGCCAGAATCGCAGCATACGAGTTGGGGGCCGCGACGACGGCCTGGATGGTAGGGCTGGGCGAGGAGGCGATTGTCGGAGCGACGTGCTCATCTTCGGCGGAGGGTCGGAGGTCGTTACCGCGGACATCAGGAACCAGTGAAAAAGCCCAGAGAAAATCTGTGCCCAGGATCGCTTGTTTGACGTCGGCTATGATGAATGGCCATTCGTACGTGCGGAGGCCTAACACAAGGGACATCTTCCGTGTACCGAAAGTGCGAATTGGGCTGCCATTAACCGCGATGAGGGTGGGACCTGTCTTACCTGATCTGGTTTCGAGGTCGGTCGGCGGCACTATGCTGACGATGGCTCCCGTGTCTACTAAAAATTCTGTGTCCGTGAATCGATCATGGACATAGAGGCGCCGGTTCTGGCCAATCATAACTGCCCCTATGTACGATCGGCCGAGGCATTTCCCGCGAAGGTACAAGGCAAGCGGCAGTTGCGGGATTCGTTACCCCATCGTAGGTGATAATAGCACCAACCGCGCTTGTGCGGATCTTTTTGGCGGGCTTTCGGAGAATTGGCGGGAGACGTGGCGCCATCTTGCCGTCACTGTGGCGTGATCACTGATGTCGAGACTTTGTTGATCGAACCACTTGCCTTGTTTTTTGCCGCTATGAGCGCGTCCGCTTTCGCTGCATATGCTTCGGGGTCCTTAAAAGAACAATCCGTGAGCAGCAGTCGGACATCCTCGGGAAGTTTCTCGCGGAATGCCTGTTCGAACATAGGGCAATCCGTATGCTCACCGGCTAGCATCATCATTTCGGCTATGAGGACGGAAGGCAGTTGGTCTCCAAGATCTGGTAGGTGTAGAAGTTTTGCCGCACCACCATGCTTATTAAACCCGAAGGTTCGCAGTAATACTTTCTTCATGGCCTCGTACTTGTTTTCCGCAGGTGGATCCACGATGAACCGCATCACGCGCTTGGTTGTGTCCGGCGATAGAGCGCTGACGAGGTAGTAGTACATCGTGGATTCGTCCGACACCTTCTTAATATGAAATTGAGCCTCGGTGTGGATAAACCAAGCTTGCGGTGCGTGCGTCCAAAACCACGGAAGATGAACGCTTCCGGCGCTTGCCTCCGGTGTGCCCGGCTCGGTCATCGTCAACGAGGCGTCGGGTTCCTGCTCAGTCGGTGATCGTCCAGATCACGTCGGGGTCACCAATATGGCGAGTCCGAAACTTGTTGGTTGTAGAATAAGTTTATTGCAGCCGCAATATTCGAATACAGAGTTAAACAACAAGGTAAAGGACAACCATCACAAACTTACTGTCTTCCTTGAAGACTTCGCCGAACTGACTAAATCGGGCGCCAAACGCGCACATGACATCGCTGGCCAATCAGCGATGTCGCTCCCTGGACCAATCCCCATGGTCGCGTTCCCACGTGACCTCGCTGGCCAATCCGAGGGTTCGACGACCTGGACCATTCTCTATGGTCGCTACAGTCCGTTCCTTCTCTCCCGGGATGCTGCCTGACCCGCTGAGTTACTCCGGCGTTTTATAGACAATAGGTGCAGGAGGAGGCCATTCGGCCCTTCGAGCCAGCACCGCCATTCAATGTGATCATGGCTGATCATTCTCAATCAGTACCCCGTTCCTGCCTTCTCCCCATACCCCCTGACTCCGCTATCCTTAAGAGCTCTATCTAGCTCTCTCTTGAAAGCATTCAGAGAATCGGCCTCCACTGCCTTCTGAGGCAGAGAATTCCACAGATTCACCGCCCAGATTCCACCCAGCTTTGTATCATCTGCAAATTTGCTAATGGTACTTTAATCCCTTCATCCAAGTCATTAATGTATATTGTAAAAAGTTTTAAATGGAGGTGTCTATGGAGGAGTTCAGTTAAGTTTTAAATGGAGGTGTCATCTGCAAATTTGCTAATGTCACTTTAGTCTGGGGGTCGGTGGGCCGAAGGGCCTGTTTCCGAGCTGTGTCTCTAAACTAAACAAAACTAAATGGGTTAAGTGTGCGGGGAGGGGAAACAGCTGGCCAATCGAGCATGATGCAGGTAAATGTGAAATTGTCCATTTTGGCAGGAGAAACGAAAAAGAGTATTTAAGTGGTGAGAGGGTTGCAGGACTCTGAGGGATCTAAGTGAGCGAGCATATGGGTCTCGGAAGCCTCCAGCGCGGCTAATGCACGTAATTTGCGAAGCCGCAAGAATGTTACGCTTTATTGCTAGGGGGTAATGAACACAAAGTCGAGAAGTCTTGCTTCACTTACGCAGGGCACATTAGCGAAACCACTTCTGGAGTGCTGTGTGCAGAACTAGTCACCTCACTGAAGAAAGGTTGTTGGTACCGCAAAACTATTGAGGGCGTGCAGCGTAGGTTTACTAGGTTAATTCCCGGAATGGCGGGACTGTCCGATGTTGAAAGACTGGAGCGACTAGGCTTGTATACACTGGAATTTAGAAGGATGAGAGCGGATCTTATTGAAACATATAAGATTATTAAAGGGTTGGACACGTTAGAGGCAGGAAACATGTTCTCAATGTTGGGGGAGTCCAGAACCAGGGGCCACAGTTTAAGAATAAAGGGTAGGCCATTTAGAACGGAGATGAGGAAAAACTTTTTCAGTCAGAGAGTTGTGAATCTGTGGAATTCTCTGCCTTAGAGGGCAGTGGAGGCCAATTCTCTGAATACATTCAAGAGAGAGCTAGATAGAGCTCTTAAGGATAGCGGAGTCAGGGCGTATGGGGAGAAGGCAGGAACGGGGTACTGATTGGGAATGATCAGCCATGATCACATTGAATGGCGGTGCTGGCTCGAAGGGCCGAATGGCCTCCTCCTGCACCTATTGTCTATTGATGCTGCAGAGAAACAAGCCGTCTGACAAGCATGGGCTGTTCGTTTTTCACCGATTCTCCCCCCCCCCCCCCACCCCCTCCCTAAACCCATGTTTGTTTTCCCACGTTCCCAAACAACTCCTCCCCAGATTCGACCGCTCACCTACATATTCGGGGAAATTTACGGCCGGCCAGTTAAAGCATCGCTTCACGCAGTTGTAAATCTGTGGAATTCTCTGCCTCAGAAGGCAGCGGAGGCCAATTCTCTGGATGCTTTCAAGAGAGAGCTGGATAAAGCTCTTAAAGATAGCGGAGTCAGGGGGTATGGGGAGAAGGCAGGAACGGGGTACTGATTGAGAATGATCAGCCATGATCACATTGAATGGTGGTGCTGGCTCGAAGGGCCGAATGGCCTCCTCCTGCACCTATTGTCTATTGTCCTCTGGTTCCTGATTCCCCAACTCTGTGTAAAACCCTCTGTGCATTAACTACGTCTTTTCCCCTCCCGAACTGTGTTATTGTGGAAAATAAAAGCTCGGCATTTGGTCATAAATAAATGGGGGTTGCCAACTTTCTCACTCCCAAATACGGGAGAAGGTGACGTCACCGCCCCGCGCGCCATGTGACCTCACCCAGTCAGCGGCCACATGGTCCCGCTCCACCAATGGCGGCCGCCCGGGCCGGGAGGCAGGTTGCTACGCAACCTCTGTCAGGCGGTGCCTGGGCCTCCGGACCTACACTGTCCGGACCTACACCGCCCGGGCCTACAGTGTCCGGGCCTACAGCGTCCGGGCCTACACTTCCGGGCCTACAGAGTCCGGGCCTACAACGTCCGGGCCTACACTGTCCAGGCCTACAGCGTCCGGGCCTACACTGTCCGGGCCTACACTGTCTGGGCCTACAGTGTCCCCCAGGCCTAATACGGGACAAGGGCGGTCCCGTACAGGACAAACCAATTTAATCCCAATATACGGGATATCCCGGCTAATACGGGACAGTTGGCAACCCTATAAATAAAGGATTGACTTTCTGACTGGAAATAGAGCAGGCATAAGTGGAACTTATCCTGGCTGGCAAAATGCAATGAGTGATTTCAAACTAGGATTGGTGCTGTGTTGGACTCAATAGACAATAGACAATAGGTGCAGGAGTAGGCCATTCGGCCCTTCGAGCCAGCACCGCCATTCAATGTGATCATGGCTGATCATTCTCAATCAGTACCCCGTTCCTGCCTTCTCCCCATACCCCCTGACTCCGCTATCCTTAAGAGCTCAATCCAGCTCTCTCTTGAATGCATTCAGAGAATTGGCCTCCACTGCCTTCTGAGGCAGGGAATTCCACAGATTCACAACTCTCTGACTGAAAAAGTTTTTCCTCATCTCAGTTCTAAATGGCCTACCCCTTATTCTTAAACTGTGGCCCCTGGTTCTGGACTCCCCCAACATCGGGAACATGTTTCCTGCCTCTAACGTGTCCAACCCCTTAATAATCTTATACGTTTCGATAAGATCCCCTCTCATCCTTCTAAATTCCAGTGTATACAAGCCTAGTTGCTCCAGTCTTTCAACATATGACAGTCCCGCCATTCCAAGAATTAACCTACGCTGCACGCCCTCAATAGCAAGAATATTATTCCTCAAATTTGGAGACCAAAACT
The DNA here is from genome assembly GCF_053455715.1 of Rhinoraja longicauda. Lineage (NCBI taxonomy): Eukaryota > Metazoa > Chordata > Chondrichthyes > Rajiformes > Arhynchobatidae > Rhinoraja > Rhinoraja longicauda. The sequence continues at coordinate 21,995,325 of NC_135986.1, read as the reverse complement.
GCACACAGTACTCCAGGTGCGGTCTCACTAGGGCCCTGTACAACTGCAGAAGGACCTCTTTGCTCAATAGTTTACGACAGGTATTAATGACTTGGACGAATGCAGCAAACTTGTGGTTAGTAAACATAGAAATTGGTGGAGCGGGAGCACGTGGCCGCTGGCTGGGTGAGGTCACGTGGGGCGTGGGGCGGTGACGTCACCTTGTCCCGTATTTGGGAGTGAGATAGTTGGCAACCCCTAAACGTAGGCACAGTCCCACCATCTCACAGCGAGTGCATCGAAGGAGATTTACTTTAACGAGAAGCAGCCAGGCTTGTCGTGAAGGAGGCAAGATGTTGTGCTGACGCTTAACTGTGGGCCGATCGACAGGAATTTGACTCGAGATTCATAGTCCGCAGGGAACACGCTGAGGCAGGATTCATGGCATCGGTTGCCATGGATACAAACGCAGGGCTTGGATTTTTGGAGTCCCTTTTGGCTGCTGTGAACACTGATTATCCTTTCCAAGTGCAGCCACTACTGAGGCAGCCAACACACACACACACAATCTTCCACACAGACTGCAGTGAAAGTTCTGACCACATCTGGAGTATTGTTTACAGTTTTGGTCTCCTAATTTGAGGAAGGACGTCCTTGTAATTGAGGCAGTGCCGCGTAGGTTGACGAGATCGATCCCTGGGATGGCGGGACTGTCATACGAGGAAAGACTAGGCTTGTATTCACTGGGGTTTAGAAGGATGAGAGGGGGATCTTATAGAGACGTACAAAATTATGAAAAAGGACTGGACAAGCTAGATGCAGGAAAAATGTTCCCAACGTTGGGCGAGTTCCAGAACCAGGGGCCACACAGTCTTCGAATAAAGGGGAGGCCTTTTAAAACTGAGGTGAGAAGGAACTTTTTCACCCAGAGAGTTGTGAATGTGTGGGATTCTCTGCCACAGAGGGCAGTGGAAGCCAAATCACTGGATGGATTTAAGAGAGAGTTAGATAGAGCTCTCGGGGCTAGTGGAATCAAGGGATATGGGGAGAAGGCAGGCACGGGTTACTGATTGTGGACGATCAGCCATGATCACAATGAATGGCGGTGCGTACAGGCTCGAAGGGCCAAATGGCCTCCTCCTGCACCTATTTTCTATGTTTCTAAGTTGTAGGAAAAACAACTGCAGATACTGGTTTAAATCGAAGGTAGACACAAAATGCTGGAGTCACTCAGCGGGTCAGGCAGCATCTCGGGAGAGAAGGAATGGCTGACGTTTCGGGTCGAGACCCTTCTTCAGACTGATTTGAATTGATCTGAACCAACATGCCCCATCAGTCTGAAGAACCTCCATTAGACGGCGCCCGGGCCTCCGGACCTAGACTGTCCGAAGCTAAAATGTCGGAAACCTAGAGTGTCGGGACCTAATCTTTTGGGACCTACAACGTCGGGGCCTACAGTGTCCGGGCCTACAGTGCCTCCCGGGCCTACAGTGTTGGGGCCTGCAGCTACCGGACCTACAGTGTCCGGGCCTACGTTGTCCGGGCCTACGTTGTCCGGGCCTACGTTGTCCGGGCCTACGTTGTCCGGGCCTACAGCGTCCGGGCCTACAGCGTCCGGGCCTACAGCGTCCGGGCCTACAGCGTCCCGGCCTACAGAGACCGGGCCTACAGTGTCCGGGCCTACAGTGTCCGGGCCTACAGTGTCCGGGCCTACAGTGTCCGGGCCTACAGTGTCCGGGCCTACAGTGTCGGGCCTACAGCGTCTGGACCTACAGTGCCCGGGCCTACAGCGTCCGGGCCTACAGTGTCCGGGCCTACAGTGCCCGGGCCTACAGCGTCGGGGCCTACAGTGCCCGGGCCTACAGCGTCCGGGCCTACAGTGTCCGGGCCTACAGTGCCCGGGCCTACAGCATCGGGGCCTACAGTGCCCCCCGAGCCTAATACAGGACAAGGGCGGTCCCGTACGGGACAAACCAATTTCGCCCAAAATACGGGATGTCCCGGCTAATACGGGACAGTTGGCAACCCCGAGGTGATTCAGTTGATTCCCTTTTGCCACAAGCTCGGCATATTTTTTCTTGCGCCCGTTCCTTTTCAATTCCCCCCGAAGCCATCCTCCCGGGCCTTGCTGCTATCTCCACGAGCTGCCGATGGAAATCTCAAAGGGGCAAATCTCCGACCAGTCCTTGGCCGAGAAACCAACTTATTGTGAGCTCACGGCACTTGCATTTGTTTGCGGGCCAACTATGGTTGTTATGGAGATAATTAGTGGCTGGGCCAAGGTGCAAATCGTTCCCCTGGCACTCGAAAACTAGGCTTGTTTACACTGGAATTTAGAAGGATGAGAGGGGATCTTATCGAAACGTATAAGATTATTAAGGGGTTGGACACGTTAGGGGCAGGAAACATGTTCCCAATGTTGGGGGAGTCCAGAACAAGGGGCCAGGCAGTTTAAGAATAAGGGGTAGGCCATTTAGATCGGAGATGAGGAAAAACTTTTTCAGTCAGAGAGTTGTGAATCTGTGGAATTCTCTGCCTCAGAAGGCAGTGGAGGCCGATTCTCTGAATGCAGTCAAGAGAGAGCTAGATAGAGCTGTGAAGGATAGCGGAGTCAGGGGGTACGGGGGCAGGAACGGGATACTGATTGAGAAAGACATTCTTGCCTTAGAGGGAGTACAGAGAAGGTTCACCAGATTGATTCCTGGGATGGCAGGACTTTCATATGAAGAAAGACTGGATAGACTCGGCTTGTACTCGCTGGAATTTAGAAGATTGAGGGGGGATCTTATAGAAACGTACAAAATTCTTAAGGGGTTGGACAGGCTAGATGCAGGAAGATTGTTCCCGATGTTGGGGAAGTCCAGAACAAGGGGTCACAGTTTAAGGATAAGGGGGAAGTCTTTTAGGACCGAGATGAGAACGTTTTTTTTCACACAGAGTGGTGAATCTGTGGAATTCTCTGCCACAGAAGGTAGTTGAGGCCAGTTCATTGGCTATATTTAAGAGGGAGTTAGATGTGGCCCTTGTGGCTAAAGGGATCAGGGGGTATGGAGAGAAGGCAGGTACGGGATACTGAGTTGGATGATCAGCCATGATCATATTGAATGGCGGTGCGTACAGGCTCGAAGGGCCGAATGGCCTACTCCTGCACCTATTTTCTATGTTTCTATGTTTCTGTGAATGGCGGTGCAGGCTCGAAGGGCCGAATGGCCTACTCCTGCACGTATGTTCTATGTTTCTATGTTTCTATGAATGGTGGTGCAGGCTCAAAGGGCCGAATGGCCTACTCTTGCACCTATTGTCTATTGTCTATTGTAAACAAAGCGTGCCAAAGGAGTTGGCCAGACAGCTAACCCCGGCACAAAGCTGCCAATACCTGAAGCGGGCAATTTTTCTGAGTAAACAACAGCTGCTGCGTTCTCTCGCCGTGTCTCAAACCCAACTCGGCGAACTCGACTCACTCTCCCGCAAGCTGGCCGTCCAGGAGACCAAAAACAAAAAGACAGCATTGGTTTGATTTTAACAACACTCTCCCTCTTCACGGTCATTGGTGTTTAGCAGCTGCATTAGGGAGGAAATCGGACCAGGACAACATCACATCTTTCGACATCCGAGCCGACTGTTCAACTTGGCAAGCAAGCGCAAAACTATTGGCAATGGGAGTTAAAGTCTCAATCCAATGAATTTCTCTCGTACTTCCTTCCCAAGGCAAGGGTCTTAGGGGATGCAGGAGTGAACGATTTATCGGTATATGCTTGAAAAGGAGAGAAGGTGGGGTGATCACAGCTGTTCGGATCAAATATCAGGTCGGAGGACGGGGGCCTCCACAGACTAGATTTAATATTAAAATCCCTCTCAATATCCTGTTCAACACTCCCCGGGCAGAAACCGTGTGGGTTTGATACGGGATAAAGGTCTCGTCTGTTACTCCCAGAGCAAGAATCACAACCTGTCCCCTAAACACCTCCAAGACCAAGGAGCTGATCATCAACTTCCGTAGGTCACACAACGGGAAATACGCTCCGATCTTTATCAACGGGGACACAGTGTGGAGAGAGTGTCCAGCTTCAAGTTTCTGGGCACTCACATTTCGGAGGACCTCACATGTTCCAATAACACCGCTGCGCTGGTCAAGAAGGCTCAGCAACGACTGTTCTACCTGAGAACACTGAAGAAGTCTGGTCTACCCCAACAGCTGCTGACGACCTTCTACCGCTGCACCACAGAGAGCATCCTAACGCATGGCATCCCTGTGTGGTACCTCAGCTGCACGGAGGCAGAGAGCAGAGCTCTTCAGCGGGTAGTCCATGGAGCTCAGAGGACCATCGGAACACAGCTACCAGCCTTGGAGGGCATCTACAACACACGATGCCTCAGAAAAGCCACCAGCATCCACAAAGACTCTTCACACCCCTGCGACAGTCTGTTCGAACCTCTACCACCGGGCAGACGATACAAGGCCTTCTACGCCCGCACCTCCAGACTCAGGAACAGCTTCATCCCCAGGGCCATAGCTGCCATGAACCGGTCCTGCTGAGCCGGATGGCCACATCGCACAGCGAACCGGCACAGATCTACTTGCACTTTATTCAGTTTTAAAACTGTTCCAATTTGTTTCACTGGGTTGTTTAAATTAATACTGACTGGCTAATTAAATTATTGCATCGAATGGGAGGCGCATTCCCAATCTCGTTGTACCCCTGTACAATGACAATAAAGATATATTGTATTGTACTGTGTTGTGTTGGGAAGGAACTGCAGATTCTGATTTACACCGTAGACACGAAATGCTGGAGCAACTCAGAAGGAACGGAGATAGAAGGGATGGGCGACGTTTCGGGACGAGACCCTTCCTCAGACTGACATCTCTGGAGAGAAGGGATGGGCAACGCTTTGGGTCAGTCTGGAGAAAGGGTCTCGACCTGAAATGTCACCCAATCCTCCTGCCCAGAGATGCTGCAAGAATCAGGTGGTTGGGCACAAGGAACATCTTGACACCCACCCCTCAGGTACGCCCAGAGCCGATGATGCAAGAGTTTGGTACAATAGACAATAGGTGCAGGAGGAGGCCATTCAGCCCTTCGAGCCTGTACGCACCGCCATTCAATGCGATCATGGCTGATCACTCTCAATCAGTACCCCGTTCCTGCCTTCTCCCCATACCCCCTCACTCCGCTATCCTTAAGAGCTCTATCCAGCTCTCTCTTGAAAGCATCCAACGAACTGGCCGCCACTGCCTTCTGAGGCAGAGAATTCCACACCTGCACCACTCTCTGACTGAAAAAGTTCTTCCTCAAAGTGGAGCTGCCTCTATGCTGACAGCATCCAAGAGAGAGCTAGATAGAGCTCGTAAGGATAGCGGAGTCCGGGGGTATGGGGAGAAGGCAGAACCCGCCCCCTCCTTCCCCTCCTCCCCACTCCATCCCCCTCCCTCCTCTACCCCCCTCTCCCTCCCCCCCACTACATTCCCTCTTCCCCTCCCCTCCTTCTCCTCCCTCCCCCATCCTCCCCTCTCCCTCCCACCCTCCCTCCTCCACCCCCTTCCCTCCCCCTCCTTCCCCTCCCCCCCCACTCCATCCCCCCTTCCCTCCCCCTCTCCCTCCTTCCCCTCCCCCCCCCCACACCATGCCCCTTATCCTCCATCCTCCCTCCCTCCCTCCCTAGGAGACAGATTTAAACTTTAAAATGGGAATAACTTTAAAAATATAACACCGATTTCAATTTCCTCCATGAAATATAACACCGATTTCCATTGGCACCAAAGGGCCGACGGTGAGTAAGGTGGGCCTAAAATTGTCGCGGTGTCGTGTACCGTTTTGGCTGTAGTTCAGGAACAAACAAACAAACAAACAGAGAGATTTATTCACAAAATGCTGGAGTAACTCAGCGGGTCAGGCAGCATCTCGGGAGAGAAGGAATGGGTGACGTTTCGGGTCGAGAGTTTTAGTATACAGGGAGTTTTAGTATACAGATAGATAGATTGAATTGAATTGAATAGATTTTATTGGCCAAGTATGTGCACACACAAGGAATGTGCCTTGGTGCTCCGCTTGCCCTTGGTCTCGTTCATAAATACAACCAAAGTCAAACTGAAGTGCAAATGGGAAGGTACAGATTGCAGAACAAAGTTCTCAGCATTCCAACACATTAGTGGTGCCTGGTGGTCTACAAATGTTCTATTCCTACCGGCCAATTTTGTACAACCAGGGTAGTGTAGGTGTGGTTCCATACCATCTCGGTGGCAGCACACACCCTCTTTGATTGCCAGGGCATTGGTGAGACCACACCTGGAGTATTGCGTACAGTTTTGGTCTCCTAATCTGAGGAAAGACATTCTTGCCATAGAGGGAGCACAGGTTCACCAGATTGATCCCTGGGATGGCAGGACTTTCATATGAAGAAAGACTGGATAGACTCGGCTTGTACTCGCTGGAATTTAGAAGATTGAGGGGGGATCTTATAGAAAATTCTTAAGGGGTTGGACAGGCTGGATGCGGGAAGATTGTTCCCGATGTTGGGGAAGTCCAGAACAAGGGGTCACAGTTTAAGGATAAGGGGGAAGTCTTTTAGGACCGAGATGAGAACGTTTTTTTTCACACAGAGAGTGGTGAATCTGTGGAATTCTCTGCCACAGAAGGTAGTTGAGGCCAGTTCATTGGCTATATTTAAGAGGGAGTTAGATTGGCTAAAGGGATCAGGGGGTATGGAGAGAAGGCAGGTACGGGATACTGAGTTGGATGATCAGCCATGATCATATTGAATGGCGGTGCGTACAGGCTCGAAGGGCCGAATGGCCTCCTCCTGCACCTATTTTCTATGTTTCCATGTTTCTATGAATTTCAGCCCAAAAGGCGTAACACAAATGCACACTGCGGGCTCACAGCTCTGGCAAGGAGCCCTTGGTTTCTGAAACTAAGGCTGGAAGCTCAGTGCACTGCAACAGTTAAAGGCGAGGAGATAAGAATTACAGGGCACTTTATACTTTGCACATTCCACTTGCAGCACTTAATGGAGACGAGAACGTCCCTCGAGATAGAAAGCAGCACTACAAATCAGAGAAGCAAAACCCCTTGCGCTGTTAATCCCAGGTTTAATTAATGGGGGAAAAAGAACAACACAATAGACAATAGGTGCAGGAGGAGGCCATTCGGCCCTTCGAGCCAGCACCGCCATTCAATGTGATCATGGCTGATCATTCTCAATCAGTACCCCGTTCCTGCCTTCTCCCCATGCCCCCTGACTCCGCTATCCTTAAAGAGCTCTATCCAGCTCTCTCTTGAACGCATTCAGAGAATTGGCCTCCACTGCCTTCTGAGGCAGAGAATTCCACAGATTCACAACTCTCTGACTGAAAAAGTTTTTCCTCATCTCGTTTCTAAATGGCCTTACCCCTTATCCTTAAACTGTGTGGCCCCACAAATCCAAGAGTCGGAAGGAAAATAAAAAGCACAGTTCTGTCGGATAAAGTTGGCACACGGCGTCGAACGAACGCCGCCAAACATCGGACAGCCCGACTTCCAGCTTATCATTCTTTGCTTCGCTCTGTGAGACATTACCTCAGCGTACAGAAAGCCTGGCCGGTTCCCCTCCCGCCCTGCACAACTGGAACACGCAGCGCAAAATAAAGATCACATTTAGTTCATGTTGCTTGTCAGTGCACAGCTCGGGCTGCCAGATTACATGAGGGATCTGCAGGGACTGGGGAAGAACAAGTAGATCGGAGAGGACCTATTTAACATAGAAACATAGACAATAGGTGCAGGAGGAGGCCATTCGGCCCTTCGAGCCTGTACGCACCGCCATTCAATATGATCATGGCTGATCATCCAACTCAGTATCCCGTACCTGCCTTCTCTCCATACCCCCTGACCCCTTTAGCCACAAGGGCCACATCTAACTCCCTCTTAAATATAGCCAATGAACTGGCCTCAACTACCTTCTGTGGCAGAGAATTCCACAGATTCACCACTCTCTGTGTGAAGAAAAACGTTCTCATCTCGGTCCTAAAAGACTTCCCCCTTATCCTTAAACTGTGACCCCTGGTTCTGGACTTCCCCAACATCGGGAACAATCTTCCTGCATCTAGCCTGTCCAACCCCTTAAGAATTTTGTAAGTTTCTACAAGATCCCCCCTCAGTCGTCTAAATTCCAGCGAGTACAAGCCCAGTCTATCCAGTCTTTCTTCATATGAAGAAAGGGTGGCGCTATTAACCTCCTCCATTCCCGAGGGCATGATCTGATGGATTAAGGGCAGGAGACCTCCCCCCCCACGTTCATAGACAATAGGTGCAGGAGGAGGCCATTTGGCCCTTCGAGCCAGCACCGCCATTCATTGTGATCACGGCTGATCATCCACAATCAGTAACCCATGCCTGCCTTCTCCCCATATCCCTTGATTCCACTAGCCCCTGGAGCTCGATCTAACTCTCTTTTACATTCATCCAGTGAATCGGCCTCCACTGCCCTCTGTGGCAGAGAATCAATTCCACAAATTCACAACTCTGGGTGAAAAAGTTTCTTCTCGCCTCAGTTTTTAATGGCCTCCCCTTTATTCTTAAGACTGTGTGTGTGGCCCCTGGTTCTGGACTCCCCCAACATTGGGAACATTTTTCCTGCATCTAAGTCCTTTTATGATTTTATACGTCTCTATAAGATCCCCTCTCATCCTTCTAAACTCCAGTGAATACAAGCCCCAGTCTTTCCAATCTTTCCTCGTACGACAGTCCCGCCATCCCGGGGGATTAACCTGGTGAACCTACGCTGCACTGCCTCAACATCAAGGACGTCCTTCCTCGAATTTGGGGACCAAAACTGCACACAGTACTCCAGGTGCGGTCTCACTAGGGCCCTGTACAACTGCAGAAGGACCTCTTTGCTCCTATACTCAACTCCTCTTGTTATGAAGGCCAACATTCCATTGGCTTTCTTCACTGCCTGCTTCCACATTATAATCACAGGGCAATTTCACAGCTCCAGCTCAACGCAGTTCAGTCCTGGCGTGGGATCAGAAGCACTGGTATAGGGTCTCCACCCGAAACATCACCCCATTCCTTCTCTCCCGAGACCCTGCCTGACCCGCTGAGTTACTCCAGCATCTTGTGCCTGCCTTCGATTTAAACCAGCATCTCTTTAACGTAACACTTGGCCAGAGCAATGGAGAGATTTTATTGTTTGAAAATCATCAGTAAAAACATAACAGTAAAGTTTAAATGTTTAGCTTAGATGTGTAGGAAAATAACTGCAGATGCTGGCTCAAATTGAAGGTGGGCTCAAAATGCTGGAGTAACTCAGCGGGTCAGGCAGCCTGGCCCACTGAATTTACTCCAGTATTTTGTGTCCACCCTAGTTTAGACTGAAGAAGGGTCTCGACCCAAAACGTCACCCATTCCAGCATTTTGTGTCCACCCTAGTTTAGACTGGTCTCGACCCAAAACGTCACCCATTCCAGCATTTTGTGTCTACTCTAGTTTAGATTGGTCTTGACCCAAAATGTCACCCATTCCAGCATTTTGTGTCTAACCTAGTTTAGACTGGTCTTGACCCAAAACGTCACCCATTCCAGCATTTTGTGTCCACCCTAGTTTAGACTGGTCTTGACCCAAAACGTCACCCATTCCAGCATTTTGTGTCCACCCTAGTTTAGACTGGTCTCGACCCAAAACGTCACCCATTCCAGCATTTTGTGTCTACCCTAGTTTAGATTGGTCTTGACCCAAAACATCACCCATTCCAGCATTTTGTGTCTACCCTAGTTTAGATTGGTCTTGACCCAAAATGTCACCCATTCCAGCATTTTGTGTCTACTCTAGTTTAGACTGGTCTTGACCCAAAACGTCACCCATTCCAGCATTTTGTGTCTACCCTAGTTTAGACTGAAGGGTCTCGACCCGAAACGTCTTTCCCTCCTGAGACACTGCCTGACCCACTGAGTTACTCCAGCATTTTGTGTCTACCCTAGTTCAGCTCAGAGATACAGCATGGAAACAGGCTCTTCGGCCCACCGAGTCCGCACCAACCAGCGATCCCCGCACATTAACACTACTATCCTACGTAATATACTTTATAAAATGTTTCAAGTTATTTCTAACTTAGATCGACACAAAGTGCCAGTCACTCAGCGGGTCAGGGTGTGTGACAATAGACAATAGGTGCAGGAGGAGGCCGTTCGGCCCTTCGAGCCAGCACCGCCATTCAATGTGATCATGGCTAATCATTCACAATCAGTACCCCGTTCCTGCCTCCTCCCCACACCCCCTGACTCCGCTATCCTTAAGAGCTCTATCCAGCTCTCTCATGAATGCATTCAGAGAATTGGCCTCCACTGCCTTCTGAGGCAGAGAATTCCACAGATTCACAACTCTCTGACTGAAAACTTTTTTCCTCGTCTCAGTTCTAAATGGCCGACCCCTTATTGTTAAACTGTGGTCCCTGGTTCTGGACTCCCCCAACATTGGGAATATGTTTCCTGCCTCTAACGTGTCCAACCCCTAAATAAATCTTATATGTTTCAATAAGATCCCCTCTCATCCTTCTAAATTCCAGTGTATACAAGCCCAGTCGCTCCAGTCTTTCAACATACGACAGTCCCGCCATTCCGGGAATTAACCTCAATAGCAAGAATGTCCTTCCTCAAATTTGGAGACCAAAACTGCACACAGTACTCCAGGTGCGGTCTCACTAGGGCCCTGTACAACTGCAGAAGGACCTCTTTGCTCCTACACTCGACACCTCTTGTCATTTCGGGTGGAAATGCTTAATTGCACAGAAACATAGAAAATAGGTGCAGGAGGAGGCCATTCGGCCCTTCGAGCCAGCACTGGCCATTCATTGTGATCATGGCTGACCATCCACAATCAGTAACCCGTGCCTGCCTTCTCCCCATATCCCTTTGTTTCCGCTAGCCCCCAGAGCTCCATCTAACAATGGCTTGTATCTTGTATCTGAGAGCCATTAATTCTTCACATTCAAGGATTTCTGTCATCATACGTGTAGGCCCATATTCCCACAACGTCCAACCAGAACATGGCTGACCGAAAACAGATTTGGATCGTTCAGAGATTGCAAAGAACACTAAAGACGACAGCAGGAATAACAAAGTGGAAGAATCCTCGAACTGAAACTCTCTCTTCTATCCACGTAGCAGGTGGCTGACTAACCCAGCATCTTGCCGGAGATGCGATTGTTTGGTGGGTCGTATCTCCGGTCGCTCTGCGGCCTAACGTCGTGGAGCTGGTGGCCTTGCCTGGGACTGACTTTGAGCCTCACCGCGGGGCCGTGGACTTACCATCGGAGCCTGCGATCCCTTGCCTGGGATCGACGCTCCAACCTGCGCACTTCAACGTCGTGGAGCTCGCGGTCTCGGGCTGAGGCCGACGTCGGGAAGCTCCAAAAGCCGCACGGCTTTCGGCTAGCCCTGACCCCGGTCTCCTCACACCCCTGCAACAGTATGCTAGAACTTCTACCACCGGGCGGACGATACAAGGACTTCTACGCCCGCACCTCCAGACTCAGGAACAGCTTCATCCCCAGGGCCATAGCTGCCATGAACCGGTCCTGCTGAGCCGGATGGTCACATCGCACAGCGAACCGGCACAGATCTACTTGCACTTTATTCTGTTTTAAAACTGTTACAATTTGTTTCACTGGGTTGTTTAAATTAATACAGACTAGCTAACTAATTTATTGCATCGTATGGGAGGCACGTTCCCAATCTCGTTGTACCCCTGTACAATGACAATAAAGATATATTGTATTGTATTGTATTGCTCATGTTAAAATGTATTTTGTGTGTCCTGTTGCTTTTCCTTGGTTCGACACTGTACGGCAATTGAAGTTTCTCGTACGTTGCAAAACATACTTGGCTAATAAAGTATGATTATTATTATCATTATCTTTTCAGAGCAGGAGTGAGTGAAGGTGGGTGACCTTTCCAACCATCAGCATCATTGCATATCGCCATAAAGGAACCAGTGACTGACGTGCCCTACAGAGAAGGTAGATGCTCAAACTATACAATAGACAATAGACAATAGGTGCAGGAGGAGGCCATTCAGCCCTTCGAGCCAGCACCACCATTCAATGCGATCATGGCTGATCACTCTCAATCAGTACCCCGTTCCTGCCTTCTCCCCATACCCCCTCACTCCGCTATCCTTAAGAGCTCTATCCAGCTCTCTCTTGAAAGCATCCAACGAACTGGCCTCCACTGGCTTCTGAGGCAGAGAATTCCACACCTTCACCACTCTGACTGAAAAAGTTCTTCCTCATCTCCGTTCTAAATGGCCTACCCCTTATTCTTAAACTGTGGCCCCTTGTTCTGGACTCCCCCAACATTGGGAACATGTTTCCTGCCTCTAATGTGTCCAATCCCCTAATTATCTTATATGTTTCAATAAGATCCCCCCTCATCCTTCTAAATTCCAGTGTATACAAGCCCAATCGCTCCAGCCTTTCAACATGCGACAGTCCCGCCATTCCGGGAATTAACCTATATATCTTTATTGTCATTGTACAGGGGTACAACGAGATTGGGAATGCGCCTCCCATACGATGCAATAATTTAATTAGCTAATCAGTATAAATTTAAACAATCCAGTGAAACAAAATTAGAAACTGTTTTAAAACAGAATAAAGTGCAAGTAGATCTGTGCCGGTTCGCTGTGCGATGTGACCATCCGGCTCAGCAGGATCGGTTCATGGCAGCTATGGCCCTGGGGATGAAGCTGTTCCTGAGTCTGGAGGTGCGGGCGTAGAAGGCCTTGTATCGTCTGCCCGGTGGTAGAAGTTCGAACAGACTGTTGCAGGGGTGTGAAGAGTCTTTGTGGATGCTGGTGGCTTTTCTGAGGCATCGTGTGTTGTAGATGCCCTCCAAGGCTGGTAGCTGTGTTCCGATGGTCCTCTGAGCTCTATGGACTACCCGCTGAAGAGCTTTCCTCTCTGCCTCCATGCAGCTGAGGTACCACACAGGGATGCCATGTGTTAGGATGCTCTCTAAGGTGCAGCGGTAGAAGGTCGTCAGCAGCTGTTGGGGTAGACCAGACTTATTCAGTGTTCTCATACAGAACAGTCGTTGCTGAGCCTTCTTGACCAACGCAGCGGTGTTAGTGGACCATGTGAGGTCCTCCGAAATGGGAGTGCCCAGAAACTTGGAGCTGGACACTCTCCACAAACAGGAGGCTTGCTTTGGAAGGAACTGCAGATGCTGGTTTAAACTGCAGACAAAAAAGCTGGAGTGACTCAGTGGGCCAGACAGCATCTCTGGAGAAAAGTAATGGATGACGTTTCGTGTCATGACCCCGTTCTCAGACTGTCAGGGGAACGGAGATGAGGAAAAACATTTTCTCCCGGAGAGTTGTGAATCTGTGGAATTCTCTGCCTCAGAAGACAGTGGAGGCCAATTCTCTGGATGCTTTCAAGAGAGAGCTAGATAGAGCTCTTAAAAGATAGCGGAGTCAGGGGGTACGGGGAGAGGGCAGGAACGGGGTTACTGATTGCTGATGATCAGCCGTGATCACTGTGAATGGCGGTGCTGGCTCGAAGGGCCGAATGGCCTCCTCCAGCACCTATTGTCTATTGGAAAGGGCAACGAGAGATATAGAACAAATGAATGAAAGATATGCCAAAAGGTAACGACGATAAAGGAAACTGGCCATTGCCAGCTGTGGGCTAGGTGAAAATGAGTTACAGACAATGGGACTCAACAAGCCAACTTTGAAACTTGGAGGAAAAAAAATCTGCAGATGCTGGTTTAAATTGAAGGTAGACACAAAATGCTGGAGTAACTCAGCGGGTCAGGCAGCATCTCGGGAGAGAAGGAATGGGTGACGTTTCGGGTCGAGACCCTTCTTCAGACTGATGTCAGGGGAGGGGGCGGGACAAAGATAGAATGTAGTCGGAGACAGGAAGACTAGTGGGAGACGTACAGGTATGTAGGTAAATTGGCTGGGTAAATGTAAAAATTGTCCCTAGTGGGTGTAGGATAGTGTTAATGTACGGGGATCGCTGGGCGGCACGGACTTGGTGGGCCGAAAAGGCCTGTTTCCGGCTGTATATATATGATATGATATGATATGATAGAACTGGGAAGGGGGAGGGGATTGTGAGGGAAAGCAAGGACTATCCATGTTATCACAAGTTAGAGAAGTCAATGTTCACGCCGCTGGGGTGTAAGCTACCCAAGCGAAATATGAGGTGCTGTTCCTCCAATTTGTGCTGGGCCTCACTCTGACAATGGAGGAGGCCCAGGGCAGAAAGGTCAGACTGGGAGTGGGAGGGCGGGAGTTGAAGTGCTGAGCCACCGGGAGATCAGGTAGGTTTAGGAGGACTGAGCGGAACGATGGCCGAGCCTGCGCTTGGTCTCGCCGATGTAGAGAATAGACAATAGGCCCAGGAGTAGGCCATTCGGCCCTTCGAGCCAGCACCATCATTCACTGTGATCATGGCTGATCATCCACAATCACTACCCCGTTCCTGCCTTCTCCCCATACCCCCTGACTCCGCTATCATTAAGAGCTCTATCTAACTCTCTCTTGAAAGCATCCAGAGAATCCAGAGGTATGTAGGTTAATTGGCTGGGTAAATGTAAAAATTGTCCCTAGTGGGTGTAGGATAATGTTAGTGTACGGGGATCGCTGGGCGGCACGGACTTGGTGGGCCGAAAAGGCCTGTTTCCGGCTGTATATATATGATATGATATGATATGATAATTGGCCTCCACTGCCTTCTGAGGAAGAGAATTCCACAGCTTCACAACTCTGAGTGAATTTTTTTTTTCTCCCTCATCTCAGTTCTAAATGGCGTACCCCTTATTCTTAAACTGTGGCCCCTGGTTCTGGACTCCCCCAACATCGGGAACGTGTTTCCTGCCTCTAACATGTACGTTTCAACAATGGATCGCCTCTCTCTCTCATCCTTCTAGAAGTTGACACCTGGAACAGCGGATACCGTAGATGAGGCCGGAGGAGGTGCAGGTGAACCTCTGCCTCAGGTCGAAACTTGTACGAGGACTTGGGTGGGGAGAGAGGGGGAGGGGAGGGGAGGGGAGGGGAGGGGAGGGGAGGGGAGGGGAGGGGAGGGGAGGGGAGGGGAGGGGAGGGGAGGGGAGGAGAGGAGAGGAGAGGAGAGGAGAGGAGAGGAGAGGAGAGGAGAGGAGAGGAGAGGAGAGGAGAGGAGAGGAGAGGAGAGGAGAGGAGAGGAGAGGAGAGGAGAGGGAAGTAGGATTTAATTCTTTAAAATTGGCAAGGAAAACCAAATCTTTTTGTTAAGGAGGGGGGGTGGGGGGGGGGGAGGGGAGGAGAGTGTTGTGATATTGATGGGACTACTTTGCGTATCCCAAGGACTACTCTGTTTGCATGTGCAGGAATGCGTATATAAGAGGTTGGTGTGATTAGGCGGTCACTCTGGATCCAGATGACCACGGAATAAACAGCCTGGAGTTGAGCTCCAGCATTGTAACCTTTTATACACGTGTACTTGTGGTCCGTCCAGAGTCACTAAAGGTACAACAGGTACCGGACCACGAAGTACAACAGAGGAGGAGAGGAGAGGGGAGGAGTGGGGAGGAGAGGGGAGGAGAGGGGAGGAGAGGGGAGGAGAGGGGAGGAGAGGGGAGGAGAGGGGAGGAGAACATAGAAAAACGATCAACTATGTTTTACTTGTATTTGCTTGAATAATTATTTGTGCTCTTCAAAAAAAAAAAAAAGAGAGGGTTGCAAGGGTTACTTGAAGTCGGAGAAATCAATAGTCAAACCGGTGGGTTATAAGCTTCACTAGGGTGCTGTTCCGCACCTGTATAGGAGGTTATTCCACAAAGCCTGTCAGACCCACGAGAGCTACATACCCCATGCACCAGGCCAGCCGCCGGTCCATACACAAACAGCTTGCTTCCTTGCAACAACTGCTTTAACCCCCCCCCCCACACCTTACATCCTTTCATCATGGAGTGGGGAAGACAGACGAGTTTCGCAGTGTTTACCCTGAAGTCTGTGGACGTGGCAGGCCAACGCAAACAGACTCCCTCTCCCACTCCTTGTTAGCGCGGAGGCATTTGGTCTCGGACTCTGCGTGCCTTGTTCTATTGTTTCAGGCAGCGTCCGCCTTTCTGGTTTCTGTTCAAGGGAAACACTCGGGGATGGAAGGAATGTCATGGGTTCCCAGGCGTTGCTCGCACATACTCTGCGACTGAGGTTACCGTCTGGAACCCGTCCTAATAATCGGGCTCCCAACCTAAACAATGACACGAAGGGGAGGCGCGATGGGGGTGGGGTGTAGGGGGAGGAAGGAGAAGATGCCTGGGTTTTGTTTCGACCAAGACAGCTGGGGATCACAGTTTAAGGAAGGGGTCACAGTTTAAGGAAGGTGTCACAGTTTAAGGAAGGGGTCACAGTTTAAGGATAAGGGGGAAGTCTTTTAGGACCGAGATGAGAACGTTTTTTTTTTCACACAGAGAGTGGCGAATCTGTGGAATTCTCCGCCACAGAGGGTAGTTGAGGCCAGTTCATTGGCTATATTTAAGAGGGAGTTTGATGTGGCCCTTGTGGCTAAAGGGATCAGGGGGTATGGAGAGAAGGCAGGTACGGGATACTGAGTTGGATGATCAGCCGTGATCATATTGAATGGCGGTGCGTACAGGCTCGAAGGGCCGAATGGCCTACTCCTGCACCTATTTTCTATGTTTCTACAAGCCTAATCAGGCACCAGAGATTCCTCTGAACAGATAGCCGGCCTCTTTCCAAAGGGCGGAACATCTCTTGCTTGGATCGAGTTCTAAGAAGAAAAATTGACCCAACGTCAAAAACTTGGATCTGTCGTACGTCGAAAGAATGGAGCAACTCCATTGCCAAAAAGGCCCAACAGAGGATGTACTTCCTGCGGCAGCTGAGGAAACACAGTCCGCCGCGGGCAACGATGGTCCACTTCTATACTGCTACCATTGAGTCCGTCCTCACCTTCTCCATCGTGGTCTGGTTTGGCTCAGCCACCGAGCACGACATCCGGAGGCTGCAACGGATCGTTTGATCAGCTGAGAAGTTTGTTGGCTGCAACCTTCCCCCCACCCATCGACGAACTGTACACTGCAAGGGCCAGGAAGCGAGCGGGCCCTTGTGAGGTTATCCACTTTGGCGGCAAGAACAGGAAAGCAGAGTATTACCTGAATGGTGGCCAATTAGGAAAAGGGGAGATGCAACGTGACCTGGGTGTCGTGGTGCACCAGTCATTGAAAGCAAGCGTGCAGGTGCAGCAGGCAGTGAAGAAAGCGAATGGTATGTTAGCATTCATAGCAAGAGGATTCGAGTATAGGAGCAGGGAGGTTCTGCTGCAGTTGAACAGGGCCTTGGTGAGACCGCACCTGGAGTATTGTGTACAGTTTTGGTCTCCTAATCTGAGGACATTCTAACCTTAGAGGGAGTACAGAGAAGGTTCACCAGATTGATCCCTGGGATGGCAGGACTTTCATATGAAGAAAGACTGGATAGACTAGGCTTATACTCGCTGGAATTTAGAAGACTGAGGGGGGATCTTATTGAAACATATAACATTCTTAAGGGGTTGGAGAGGCTAGATGCGGGAAGATTGTTCCCGATGTTGGGGAAGTCCAGAACCAGGGGTCACAGCTTAAGGATAAGGGGGAAGACTTTTAGGACCAAGATGAGAAAACATTTCTTAACACAGAGAGTGGTGTCTGTGGAATTCTCTGCCACAGAAGGTAGTCGAGGCCAGTTCATTGGCTATATTTAAGAGGGAGTTAGATGTGGCCCTTGTGGCTAAAGGAATCAGGGGGTATGGAGAGAGGGCAGGTACAGGTTACTGAGCTGGATGATCAGCCATGATCATATTGAATTGCGGTGCGTACAGGCTCGAAGGGGGAAGTCTTTTAGGACCTATTTTCTATGTTTCTATCTCTGACCCCTCTCACCCTGGCCACAAACTCTTCGAAGCTCTTCCCTCTGGAAGACGACCCCGGACTGTCAAAGCAGCCACAGCCGGACATAAGGACAGCTTTTTTCCCCACGAGTAGTAGTTCTACTCAATAACCAAAGTCTGTAGACTCTTTTTTTGCTCTGGTTTATTTCCACCCACATGTTCAGACCGTAATGTTGTATCCTTTCTGTTTTGATGCGTTTATGCTTTGTTCTTAATTGTTAACCGTATGTTTGCGTTGTCATTTGTGGGCGGAGCGCCAAGGCACATTCCTTGTATGTGCACATACTTGGCCAATAAACTTGTTCATTCATTTTGCGTGGGTGCTGTAGTAGAATGGGTCAAAATTGGCAGTGGCTCGACCAAATCCAACTCAACCCCCACTGAAGTCTGAAGAAGGGTCCTGACCAGAATCGCCACCAGCCCTATTCCCTCCGCAGATGCTGCATGGCTTACCAAGTTCCTCCAGCACTGGTTCCACATTGGCAACATTTCTTTCCTCTGGCCAACATATTACAATCCAAGGTGGACACAAAACGCTGGAGTAACTCAGCGGGACAGGCAACACCTCTGGAGAGAAGGAATGGGTGACGTTTCGGGTCGAGACCCTTCTTCAAAACAAAAAAAGCGCAAAGCCCTGGTACATCCATCAGCCTCTTGTGCGCGTTTCACCATTGAATTTAGATCTCACTTTTATACCATTATCAGCTGTTTTCTTTCCTTAAAACAGGGCGGCACGGTGGCGCAGCGGTAGCGTTGCTGCTTTACAGCGAATGCAGCGCCGGGGACTCAGGTTCGATCCTGACTACGGGTGCTGCACTGCAAGGAGTTTGTACGTTCTCCCCGTGACCTGCGTGGGTTTTCTCCGAGATCTTCGGTTTCCTCCCACACTCCAAAGACGTACAGGTATGTAGGTTAATTGGCTGGGTAAATGTAAAAATTGTCCCTGGTTTTCTCCGAGATCTTCGGTTTCCTCCCACACTCCAAAGACGTACAGGTATGTAGGTTAATTGGCTGGGTAAATGTAAAAATTGTCCCTAGTGGGTGTAGGATAGTGTTAATGTACGGGGATCACTGGGCAGCACGGACTTGGAGGGCCGAAAAGGCCTGTTTCCGGCTGTATATATATATATGATAACATTGGTAGTTTTAGTTTCGTTTGGTGTAGAGATACAATAGACAATAGAAAATAGGTGCAGGAGAAGGCCATTCGGCCCTTCGAGCCAGCGCCGCCATTCAATGTGATCATGGCTGATCATTCTCAATCAGTACCCCGTTCCTGCCTTTTCCCCATACCCGCTGACTCCGCTATCCTTAAGAGCTCTATCTAGCTCTCTCTTGAATGTATTCAGAGAATTGGCCTCCACTGCCCTCTGAGGCAGAGAATTCCACAGATTCACAACTCTCTGACTAAAAAAGTTTCTCCTCGTCTCTGTTGTAAATGGCCGACCCCCTATTCTTAAACTGTGGCACGGAAACAGGCCCCTCGACCCACCGAGTCTGCACCGACCAATGATTCCTGCACATTGACACTACCTTATACACACGAGGGACAATTTACACTTATACCAAGCCAATTAACCTACAAACCCGTACGTCTTTGGAGTGTAGGAGGAAACCGAAGATCTCGGAGAAAACCTACGCTGGTCACGGGGAGAACGCACAGACACACATCCGTCAGGATCGAACCCGGGTCTCCGGCGCTGTAAATCCACCGCTACACCAACGTGCCGCCCAAAGCTTCCAATAAGTAGACACCTCCATTTAAAACTTAACTGAACTCCTCCATAGACACCTCCATTTAAAACCTTTTACAGTGTACATTAATGACTTGGATGAAGGGATTAAAAGTACCATTAGCAAATTTGCAGATGATACAAAGCCGGGTGGTAGTGTGAACTGTGAGGAAGATGCTATGAGATGCTATGCAGGGTGACTTGGACAGGTTGTGTGAGTGGGCGGATGCATGGCAGATGCAGTTTAATGTGGATAAGTGTGAGGTTATCCACTTTGGTGGTAAG